>NC_043999.1:25256181-25306181 GCF_902150065.1 Myripristis murdjan | reverse complement strand
GACAAGAGGACAGCTCACTATAACAGTGGTGGGCTGGGTGTCAGAACCAGGCTGTTGTCATAGAATTAGTTACTTTGCAAAATAATTTTTTTCTGTCCTCCAGTAATGTACAAACTGGCAGTTTGTACATTACTGGAGAACATTACTTTGTACATTATTGGAGGCACTCATTAACTTAAAGATTGACAATTGATACTTTTATTTTGGACTTGTGGATTCTATCTGTCATTTAGAATGTTTTCAGTTGTAATTGGTTCTCATTACAATTATTCAAACAACTTTTCAAATATGACTGAAATTGAAAAAGATTCTACTGTTGTGTTTTCCTCAGATGGGAACAAACAAATGTGCGAGTCAAGCAGGAATGACTGCTTATGGAACCAGAAGACATCTTTATGACCCAAAAACACAGACAGACAAGCCTTACGACCAGACCACCATCAGTCTTCAGATGGGAACCAACAAAGGCGCCAGCCAGGTTAAAACTAACTCACTTTTTAAAGGGATTCTCATAGTGAAGTTCAACTGTATCCAACTTCTGAGACACACCTTGAAGGGTTCTTTTCAGAAGCACAGGAGAAATCAAGTTTGTCTTTATTCAGTTAAAGTAGGGTTAGAGACTGAAGTAAGATCTAAAGACAATTTGATGAATGCAAATGTGGAAGCTGGCTGACCTATATGAAGCAATAAATGGCTTTCATTGAAAATGTAATTTGAAAGTAATTTGAAAATGTAAGTATTCTTCAAAACCACCCATATGACATTATTCTTACAACTCAACATTGTCACCTTTTAGCCTGAGTGCTTGATAGGAAAGATATGGAATGGAATGCAAAATGGACTATAGAAGACACCTGACACCACCAGCATGGCATGCTGTTTCATGGAGTAGAGGTGGATGGCCCTCCTTTCTTATATCTATAAGCACAACTGAAAGAGATTCTGTTAAAACATGTCTGCACAGTTGCTTGAGTAGATCAACAAGATTAAAACCCACTGTCATGGCTAATATAGCAAGATGTAAACAGTACATTGGTTTCGTCATAACTGACGTTGACTAGTGTTACCATAAAACTGATGACGCAGAAACATGAGGGCTGTCAAGCTACTACATATGTTATAATGATGAGCATCTACTAGATCAGTCTATCAGTTCATTATCTATTAATTGCACTTAGATACTTAACCAACCAAAGGAATGGCCCACAAGAAAAGCCAGGCTTTAAAGAAATAACGGTTAGCAAAAAATTTACAGAAAACACCAACATTGGTATCAATCGGTAGTCTTTGTCTTTCATCAGAGCTTTTCATCTTGAGAATGTCGTGCCAATAATACTACTTTTCTGCCAGCACTGGTATAAAGTTTTTCTTTCTATTTTTTCGCTTTCTCATTGTGTCTGCCAGTAAGGTATAACGATTATCCTCCATTGTTGATGTTCTTTCTCATATGTCTAGAGACTACACAAATCTCGCTAGTTAGCCAGCATACACTAAGTATAAACATTTGTAGCTGTGATACAAACATTTAGTAGACATAATGAGCAGGTGGTGGTGGTAATTCCCCAGTGTGGAGGTGATGCGTCATTAGAGCAAAGATGATCTTAAAAATGGATGAACTGCGCTATGCACAATGAAATCTTATTCTAAGCCCACAAAACTATTTGAATTATTACATGATGAGAGAGCACAATAGTTAAAATATATCTGAGAAAATAAAATACACAGATGGTTAGGATGAGGCATGGGTGGTGCCAGTATGACTTCTGGCACTCCAGAGGCTTGGCACGTCAGCGGCACCTCTTTGTGTCTGCAGCTGGATGCCAGTCACAGATTTCCCTCCCAGATCATGGTGGTATTTAATAGAATACAAGGGGAGCATGTAAATGTTACACATTTAGTAATTCTTGAAAATATTTCTGAACATGCTTTTGCATTGCTGTTTCCTGCAGGCCGGCATGTCAGCCCCAGGAACTCGCAGGGACATCTTTGACCAGAAGGTGGCGGTGCAACCACTCGACAACTCCACCATCTCTCTCCAGATGGGCACCAACAAGGTCGCGTCCCAGAGGGGTATGAGTGTGTACGGGTTAGGCCGTCAGGTCTACGACCCCAAGTACTGTGCCCCCCCAACAGAGCCGGTCATCCACGCCAACGGCAGCCAGGGCACCGGCACCAACGGCTCGGAGATCAGCGACAGTGACTATCAGGCCGAGTTCCAGGAAGACGAGTACCAAGCAAGCTACCACGATGACTACAGCGGCCATTACAATGACCAAGGCATTGACTATTAGTGGCCTTTTCTTCCACCTCCTACACAGCCGCTAGTCGGAGCAGTATTAACAAGTGTATTTTATCGACAACACAACAGAGCAAGTCTTTTGCTATCCTCACTAGTCTTCTTCTTTTTCTTTCTTTTTTTTTTTTTTTAAATCAAAGCATAAAGAGAAATATTGCCTTAAGTGCATTCCTACTCCACCTCCCCAGCTCTTTCATTTGAGCAGCAATGGTTGTCAGAGGCTGTAGACATAAGCATAGACTTATGAGGTACAGGGCTGATCTGCTTTTAAAGCTTGAGAACATTCCTTTTTAAGCCTACTGTTTTTTTTTTTTTGTTGTTGTTTTTTATTAAGTCTTAATTATGGGACACTGAAGTAGCGATAACCTTGTTGACCAGCATTGTAGCAACAGCTAAGTTACAATCCAACTTTTCTATTCCTGGACTGAAATTGTGGTGATTCACTCATAACAGGAATTCCCAGGTACCAGCCCTAGCCATATGGGGACTGCTTTAATGTGCATATCCCCTATCTGTTCTACATTCATGAGACCAATCATAGTTTTTGGTATGTGTTTTTCTAGAATCAAATTGGGTGAAAAGTTTGGATGAAGCAGTGGCCATCTCAACTTTTTTTTAATTACATTTAATCACTGGAACAGGTAGCCTTTTTTTCTTGAAATGAAGAGTATGTACTTTCTGATGGCTGTTCCAATAGAGCAGATGAGCAACCCAGAGTTTAGTCTATTTTGTTTCCATCACACAAGGCTAGTCTTATTTGTGCTATCACATTTTATTGTCCTATTGTTTCCCTTTTGTTCCCAATCTGTATTTATTGCCATGCCTCTTAATTGTAAACTGGTCCACTGTTACATGGTTCTTTATATGGAAAAAAAAAATGTATGTTATAAATAAAGCCTTAAATTTCTTGGTTCTCAGAACGGTTCTCCATACAGGATTGTTTAATATAAAAAATCAGTTCACAGTCATGCTGTGTTCATGTCATATTGGGAGAACAGGATGACATCTGGTTTACTGCAACATGGAAGCATTCATGTGGTAAACACCCACCTCCAGACTCTTTTAATTTGTTTTAACTGCTCGCTTTTTGTAAGTGGAGTTGATTGCATTAAGTTGAATGTGTCTTTGTTGAATTGTTATTACCTCAAACTGTTGTGTTGATTGCTCACAATGAAAATTCATGAAATTTGAGACTGCAAAAAATCCCATAGTCCCCTTGTGATCACCACAAGGACTCTGATATTAACAGCTTTTACTGTTCAGCAGATGGAGTTTGTGGTAAATCTGATATGACATGAGTACAGCATCAGATACAAGCAAGGATTTGTCTTATTGTTGCAGAGCGGTGATATAACAACATCCACTGGACATTATGCTGAATTAAAATCATATGTCTGGTGGATGTCCAATGGACTTGCCAGCAAGTGCCCATACTCTTTGGATTTGTTTGAAGCTGTCAAGGCACCATGATTGAAATTTTCAGAGGCATAACTTTGAACACATGAACTCAGTGAACAATACTTTTGAGTTCACATTTTATAATAATAATTAAAAAAAACATTGTAATATACACAATCAAAAAAAAAAAAAAACAGCAATTTGTTGTGTCCTGCCATCGCATTTTACAAGTTGTGATAACAAAACTGACCTATGTGATAAGAGCAAGAGCGCTGCCATTAAAGGTTAAATTGGCGCTAAATTGGTGTTTGTGTACACATCTGGTAGGTGAAACTGTTACGTAGTGATACAGAGACAAAGTAGTTCCACCAGCTGACTGGCAAGAGGGCTGAAAAAGAGCATCAATTTGGTAAAACTTGGGGGATCTGTTACATAGCAGATACCAATATATGGATGAGAACCCCAACTACCCCAAAATACCCAATGGCTTGGGTATTTTGAAAACTTGACATCACGGTGGTGGTTTTTATCAACATTAACTATAAACCCTGCTGCTTCATGATGGTCATTACTCATTGTACCTTCTAAAGATGTCCAATTTTCCAAAGGAACGCAACATTAAAATCAAATTTAATTACAATATTTCATTAGATATTACCACAGTTAACACCTGGGACTGGTAATGTCCCAGGGTAGCTAACCGGGTAGTTAGTACCTATAGTTTGGATTTAAAAGTGAAGTGATGAATCCATGGTGCAAAATGTTCTACCGTTTGAGTCATCCCACCCTCAAGGTTTTAAAACTCATCTCTCTAAAAACTGAACAGCACTGAAAATGTGGCCACTCAACGCACTCTTAAACACCATTGTACCATATCTGTGTCCCATTACCCAACAGTCTTTGGGGGTTGGTGCAGTTGGGGGGTTGGGGTGGTGGGGTGGGGAGGCAGGACATAAAAGTAGCACTTGGTTTACCGAGATGGATGACTGAACCAGTTCTGAGGAGCCCATCTGTGTTGGACATGGGCTACAGAGCGACGCTAATTTGTTCAAGGTCTCAATCAGGAAGGAATGTTGGAGGCTGCAGAACGGCTTTCCAAGTTGGAGCCTTGCATCTTTCATTACTTACCACATTATCAGCATACAAGGCAAGTTTATTTGTATAGCACCTTTCAAACACAGGGCAATTCAAGGTGTTTTACATAAGATTTAAGAAGACAAAAACAAGATTTAAAAAGACAATTCAATAGAAAAGTTGTAAACCATGAAGGTGTACTAATACATTTTGATCCATCAGTGTTTTGTTTGATGCTGTGCTTTACTTGTTAAACTGGTTTGAATGTTTTACCATTTAAATACCAAATTAGTGGCTTTTTACTGAGGGCATAGTGAGGGCGTAGTCATCTCATGGTGAGTTCAATGTGATGAGCTGATCAAACAAGCTTGTCTTTACTGTGGGCTCAGTTCAGCACCAGGGGATTTCATAATGTTGAGAGCGGAGAATGAGCAGCCAATGGCATTCTGGGGAATGCAATGGCATTCATTCACGAGCTCCGAGCCCCCCCACCCCCTCGCCCCAACCCCAAGTCCACTGCTCAGGAATAATCAGCGCTTTGTGCAGGCCTGCGGAATCCGGGGTGAAAACGCAAGACTCAATTATAGAGAGGGAGTCCAAAAAAGCATGGTAACCACGGCAACCACGGAGGGCCCTTAAAGGGAAGGCAGAAAACAACCAATCCTGCAGGCATGGTGAGTTGCAAACTGAAACCAAGTCAATGGCACCCACCCACTTTGCACATGTAGCTCAGGGCCAAAAACATGTCAGGCAGCCTTTGTGCCAAATACTTGTGATAAATGATGCAAAGTAAAAGTTTCATTCACCTAATGGGCACCTATAGTAATGTATGTGTGGTGTCACGTTGCTGCTAACCCAAACAGTTGATAGCACAGGATGACGATTGAGATTGATGAGGTGAAAGTTTGAGCTTTGAATCTTTGTGCTGACATTGTTCAACCACAGCACAATAAAACATAACTCACCCTTTCCCCCCACAGTACTGTTAATTTCTCTCATATTACCCATATGTCAGCCACATTTGTGCATTTTTTGTATTTGACTTTTATTTAATGAGGGAGGTCACATACTTGAAAGCATGGTTTGGAAAGAGGTTAACCTCTTAGGGAAATGGAAGGGGGGAAATGAACACATAATCATATGAATGAATGCAACACAGTAGAGCTAATAAAAAAATCAGAGGACACCCTACATGACTTCCTTTGGAAAAACTGCTACCAAAAAAAAAAAAAAAAAAAAAAAACGCGGCGCGGGGGTGGCCTGAGAGGAAGTGGGCGTGGCCCAATCTGTGTGAAGAGACAAGATGTTCCTTAGCCCCAATACTTCCATCAAAATTGAGTTGTGTTGCACTAATCCATTTGAAAGGTGTGTTACTTTTTGCCCCATGACCAATCTTCCCATTAAAGTAGGTGGAAATCATCCATTTGCAAGTTATGCCACTGGTTGATGATGGGACGCACACCTATTCATTTGTCCATCTGACTGATATTTTAAAAGAAGGCACCAGTAACGAGTAAAATCAGTGCGGAGTATGGACTGATTTCATACTGGATGAGTGTGGCCTGGTTCGGGGTTGGAACCGGACCGTCCCAGGATCCAGTGACACATGGCCAATCCTGTTCCCCCTCCAAATACAATAGGAGCACAGTCGGTGTCTGTGGAAACACTGGAAGGCCTGGACTTTATTAGCTGTGGGTCCCAAAGCTCTCCTCCTCAGGCTGTAACTCAATGCACCTCTGCATGGTGAATGAGCGAGGGGGAGGAGGAGTAGTTAGGCTTTTGGCAGACACATGGAGGGCTGGGACAGCAGGAGGCTCTGATTTCCTGCAGCTGACAGGCCACTGATCATCCTGAGCTGCAGCCCCCGCTGGGTGAGATGGAGCCTGGGGGACACTGGTTTAAGTACTTGGAAACAAAATGGCCACCCAGTTTCACTGCAGGATACATTTGACTTGTGTGTGGAAGAATAAGGATTACTGTGTGACTTTCTCTATTCCAAAAATCAGCATCTAGTCATCCTCATACAAAAAAAAAAAAAAAAAAAAAATCATGTTTTGATTTGGTGTTAAAACCTTTTGACATTTGGAGATTTCTTTAAGAATTTTTTTGATTGGATGGCAAGCATTTGTGTCTGAAAATGAATGGCCTGACTCTCTAGTTTGTGGTTGTAAAGTTTCATGAGGCTGTGATTATCCTTGAGGTCACTATGGGTCATTTTATGCAGTGATGCCAAATTTCAAAAAATGGTCTGACTCCAGTGAAATGGCTGCTATGGGGGCAAACATCATCACACAGGAATCAAATGTGGCTCATTGAATCCACAAGAGTCTCAGCTTTCCAGTCAAAGCCAATTAATGCAGCTCCAAGACTGTTTAGGCCACAAGAACACATGTGGACTGCAGGGTTTGTGGCCCAAACTGCATGGGATTAGCAGAAGGTGGGCATGTCTGCAAAGGGGAGAGCCGTGGCTGCCCAGAGAACCCATTTTCAGTCAGATACGTGGAGGTCAGAGGTCAATGGACCCCACTGAAAATAGCCATGCTAGATTTTGCCTCACCAACATTTAGCCTAACTTTGGAGTGATGTTTAGTCCTCTTGCTGACAGCCTACCATGACATGCTAGTGATGCCAGCATCGTCACTCTAGCTTCAAAACTAAGCCCCATTTACCTCCAGAAGACAAGATGTTGGCCGAGGATGCCAGCATCCAAGGCAGAGTTGAAGAGGTTAAACCTGCACCTGTCTTTATGGCCTAAATCACAAAGTAGGGCTGGAGAGGAGAAGACTGCCTGATCCCTACTCATTGAGACACTGTAGAGTTGCCCTGTTTGCCTAAATTCAATTCTGGTGTCTGAAAGGTCACTGGCGGGAAATCTAATCTATCAGTATCTTCATATCTCGTCTGCACAGGAAGTGAAGTGATGGATAGAAACTGAATCTTAGTGAGGGACTGCTTTTTCCTGATGCAACTGGACTCACCAGCATTATCTCTGCTGTCTTTTGCTTGTGGTATTCTGTGGTGGAGTTCATCACAGCCCAGCCCACCTATGTCCAGTTTTCACCTTACAGGATTTCTGAGAATTGAAGTATAAGAAGAACAATATAAGCAAAAAAAATCATATTTAAAAATCAAGGGATTTTGATTATATGTTATTTGTTTTATGTGAGATCTCTAGTGCCCCTGCATGATTTGCAAAATGGTTGCTGCACAGTAAACCAGCCAGATATTCAAAATCACTGGTATGGTCCTTTAACACAGCTTGCGTAGAAGGAGCAGCTTGTGAATGGGCTGATTGATGCACTTGTTGTGAATCCTGATCGTATCATACTGATAAGGCCCTCTCCTCAGCATGAAGAATGATGCCGGACACTGCACATGACAAGAACAGGAAACAAAACTCAAGTTGATAAGTCCTGAGAAAGAGCAAGTGAGGCCATGTCCTTCCTCTCTGAGAAGGCGTGCGTGCGGCAGGCGTGCCGTGTGACCAGGGGTCAGTCTTCCTGAGCTGTGCCGACTGGACCCTGGTGTGACGGGCTGCTGGACATGTTCTCCCTCTTCATCAGTCTAAATAGTCTCAGGAGAACTCTGGGATTTAGTCTCATATATCGAGATATACTCACATAGAGAGGACACATCGACTTCTTGGAAGATTTTGTCACTTTATTCAATATGTGAGGAGTGTTCTAGGATTAATATACATAATGCCTCACCATACAGTATGTTATTAATCATATGTGACTGACATCATCCAATGTGTGAGGGCAGACCATAGAGGAACCCAAAGTGTGTATTGGTTTTTATTTTATGGTGTGCAGATTCATCACTTTGATAAACTAAATCACAGCTCACACTCTTGCAGCAGAACAGATCTGCTGTTTGAAGTGCACTCTACTCAATTTTATTTCTGTTTTAGGTGCCTGACATTATACCAGTCATCCTTAGATATGCTACTCCTTCTCATTTTCTCACTTTTAGAGTTAAAGGAGCATTTCATACAAAAATGCAAATTAAAAAAAATATGTATAGCGTCTCTCCTTCACTGTGACGTGCCTGTACTAGCCAACTTTTCCACTCATTGTTGGGTTAGGGAAACCTTGGATCATGCTGCATGAGCTACACGGTGTCACTTTGTTGGCATTTTTTTAATACTTTTTGAAACTCTAAAAAGTGGGACTCATTCGTTTCAGTTGCTTTGAGGAAGGCTGCTAGTGGGTTGCGCTGGCTACCTTCATAGGTGTCATGTAAACAAAAACACTTCAGTATGTCAGCTGGCGTGTTCATAATGACAAAATGTTCAGTTTTGGGTCATCTTCAGTTAACATTCTGTAGGCTAAAGCTGGCGTGGTCCTAATTCTTATGTGCTGGTGCTAATTTGGCTTAATTCCTTTGCATTTGCAATTTCCTGGCATTGTTCTACAGGGAGGAAGTGGGAGAGCAATATCTGGGGTCTGTGTCGTCCCAAAGAGCTTGTAATTACAGTACCTTGGCCGCAGCCACACAGTGGAGTCACTAAGCCACTAATATGATGTTAAATGCCTCTGACTCAATCTGAGGCAATAAATGGAGATGCAAGACTTCCTCTGTTTAACTGCCAATTAGCAAATGCTGGTGGATCTGGCATGTAAAACTCCACAGCTCCACTCCGCAAGTCTACAACATGAAGCATTTTGACAGTGCTTGTCTAAACACTCAGGCTTTGGGAGAGCTGATCTCGGTACAAATTGCATTTAATCTAATGCACGCTTGCTCTGTAATAGACTGCCAACCTCTCCAGGGAGCCTGCAGTGCATGCTGGGACAGGCTGCAGTACACACTGAAAGGATTAAGTGGGGAAAGAAAATGAACAAAGACGTGAGGTGCAGCTCAGGCACGAATGTATAAGAGCTGTCTGAATTAATGTATGGAAGAGGATTCAGGCCACACAAAAAAGTGAGATTAATCTCAGAATTCTGGGCAAAATAGACTCAGAATTCTGGGATTAAAGTCAGAATTCTGAGATTAAAGTCTGAATTTGGAAAATATTTCTGACTGAGAATTCTGACTTTAATCGCAGTATTTCGAGGTCCTGATTTATTAAGAATCTCAAAGAGAGATTAAAATCAGAATTGAAACAGAAAAAGTCAGCACTCTGGGATGAAAGTCAGAATTCTTGGAGGAAAATTCAGAATTCAGACTTTTTACTCAAAATTTTCCATAACAATGAAACTGTACAAACAGCCTTTGGACTGTCCTCAATGCTCCTTTGGGATTACATCTGGATCCTTCCAATGTGTTCAACTTGATCAATAAGTCCGTTGATTTCCTGCAGCTCTGAGTGAACGGGGAAACTCCTCTGGAGGGGAGAGGTTCAGCGAGCTGGCAGAGCGACACGGGACACTGGACATGCGGCCAGGTAGAAAGCCAGAGGATTCCAACACAACACAGCAGCTATAGCAACAGTTTCCCATCTGCCCCCTCGCCTGCAGTTTTTCCAGACCTTTCCACAGATGGCACTCTGTCCCCTCCAGCTCTGCGAGGCCTTCAGGAGATGAAACTGCCTCGGTGCTCCAGCTCCACCAGCTGATCAGTCTGGTGAAGCTTAGTCAGCTGTGTCGTCCTGTGGAGGTTCACACATCCTGGTGATATTTTCACCATTAGTCCAGTAATTTTAAGCCAAAATTGGGGTCAACCTAGGACAAATTGCAAGAGAAGCAAACTCAACTGATTTTGTATCCTCAGTTTGTCCTGAGTGAGGGAAAAAAAGTCCCAAGAAATCCCACTGGTGGAAAGTTTTGAAAATCACCTATTTATGACCACATATTACCAAAAACACTGTTTTTAACACACAGGGGAAAGGGGTTCAACATTTTACTTTCAGATATCACTACAAAAATTCACAAGTTGATTACACACACAAAGACAAGAAAAAAAGTCAATTACAAGTTCTTTGAATTATTCTGTTTACACGTGCATATCACACATTATCTGATTTGATATGCGCTAATTGGAATATAAGGAATAAAGCCAGAACAGATATTTAAACAGTGAAATAAAAGGTTATTATTATTCATAGTAACATTTTAATTCACTGTTATATAGTAACCTTTTAATTCAAGGTTACTATATATATAGTAACCTTTTAATTCTGTCTCTTCTGGCATTTATTCCTTATATTCCTTATTAGGGCATATCAAATCAGATAATGTGTGATATGCATGTGTAAACAGAATAATTCAAAGAACTTGTAACTGACTTTTTTTCTTGTCTTTGTGTGTGTAATCAACTTGTGAATTTTTATAGTGATATCTGAAAGTAAAATTTTGAACCCCTTTCCCCTGTGTGTTAAAAACAGTGTTTTTTGGTAATATGTGGTCATAAAAAGGTGATTTTCAAAACTTTCCACTAATGGGATTCCTTGGGACTTTTTTTCCTCACTCAGGACAAACTGAGGATACAAAATCAGTTGAGTTTGCCTCTCTTGCAATTTGTCCTAGGTTTTTTCATAAAACGACTGGACTACATTTCATCTACATTTTTCAAGCCATAGAAATCATGACTGCCAGCAATATCCATAAATAACTGTACTAACCACAAATCGTTTCATGCATGTTAGTGATCTTCAGTCCTTCCCATTACATAACAGTTTGAAACTACAAGTAGCATTTTTACTGAGCCCCTGTACTGCGGCATAGTCTTCATTACATGTGTTGTTTTAGTGCTTAATTTATGTTAAACTTTTGTTTTCATATTCTATTTTGATTAGTGCTGAGATTCACATGAGATTAATGTATTAATCTTATGTGAATAATGGTAGGTGTTTAACATGTTTTAACATGTTTTTAGTTGCATATTAATCACATGTTCTTAATTTCCTCCCTCAAGCACACACATGCAGCTGTGAGACTAACTTGAGACGGTGACTAATTCAGATAGTGCAAATGGAGAAGAGAGACTCCACTGTGATACTGACTGGTTTCACTGTAAAAGACAAATCAGATGTGCCTTGTGTCAAGTGGAAATTAAGTAGGACCAAACTACAAAAGAAAATGTTGGCTCAAGTTTTAAAGGGTTTATTAAAAAAAATAAATAAATAAAAATAAAGCAATTTGCAAAACACATCGCTTGCCATGTAGTCTTGCAAAATATTTTGAAACAGGTGGATTTGACCAAATAAACTGACTTGACCATATTTGAAAAATGTTATTTTCCCCACTGAATCCTGTCACTATTTGCAAAGATTCAAAAATTCTTATCTCCAGTGCACGCATATACACACACAAATACACATGTGCATGGCAGTCATGTCATAGTTCACTTCAGTTCCCATTGGACTCGGTGATCTGCTGAAGCTGGTCAGCCCTTCTTCTCAGAGCAGCTCACAAAAATACAAAAACAATGTGGACGCCGTTTTTGACATCAAAAAGATGTCAGCTGAGTTGAACTTTCCTCTCAATATTCACCAGACAGGGCATTGTTAACCAAATTATGATCATCGCAAAAACCCAGGACCCTGATCCATAATGGAATTAACTACACAGCTGTGTGTTTCCTGTCAAGGCTGAAGAGCCTTCACTGCCTGAGTCATGTGGTGCAGCAGAAATGTCACATTTGTTGATGGGTTACATTTGACATTGTGATGTTAAACAGTGGTGCTGGGGCAGAAAAAATATCAGATTATGATATTAACTTCATGCAAGAGGAAGACCATTAACCCTAACCATGGAAGAGTGCTCACATGTGAATAAGTTGTCTTTTTTTCTTTCTTAAAATAGTACATTTAACTATAAATTATTTGTTACAGCGGTCAGTGCAATAACTTCCCACCAATAATTATTACGTTAACAGTAAAAAAAAAAGGTAGGTTTTTATTACACTTGCAGGAAATTTATTAGGTTAACTGGATTATTATGTCATACAGTTACTACATACTGTTATTGCATTAATGGTTTATTACATTAGTGGGAAGTTATTACACTGACAGTTGCAACAGGCTCATAATATGCATCCTTTGAGCAACTATACAGTGTGTTTGTGTGTTTGCTGGGCTGCGGGTGGATGTTTCCGCCTACTGCTCTGGTCCTTTGAAGGCTCTGTGACCATCAGTAGCACTGTATTGATCCTCTCCAGTGCCGCATGTGCTTGTCATTTAGAGTCTCATGATGTGATAAACTAATCAATCACACATGGATTGTCTCTCTGAAGTAAATAAAGTCATTACTGAGGGATGAATGAGTTGGACTTTGATTCTCTTCTGACTGGGACAAAAGGCGACCGGCACAAGAAAGACTGAGAGCGTTCCATCCTGCTTTGAGTGAAAGCCAGGACAAATACAAATGTTGGGACAAAGAGCAAAGAGCACTTATTCTGATGGGTCACTTTTCATTTTGATGTTGGGGGACATATTCTGGATGAAACAAGGCACATACTGTAATACTGCATATATAGTGCATATATAATGCCAGACATAGTTATCTTGTTCTTGACATGTCTTCAAAGGCTTTAAAAGGAGCACAAGCTAACAAACACCAACCAAAACTCATGTGTGAACTCATAGAAAGCTAAACTGCTCCTTAAAATGTAGCAGTAAGTAAACATATGATAAATGTGTTTGAGGCTGAAATGATAATGAATCCTAATGGTCTTGATATCAAGGCGAGCATGCACTCCTGTCTCTTTCCAAGTCTAAATCACCTAACCTTAATACCATTAGCTAGTGCTCCTGAGCAGCTACTGAGAAAATAACTCAAAGGAAAGTAGTTCCACTGACAATGTAGCCTCATTATTTTCCTTTTACAGACCTTTTTCACAGCGTTCACACTGCAAATTACCGCAGGGGAAAACATGGATGCCTGGAGGACGTTTGGTGGAGACTCTGTTGTGAGTGCACTGCACTATGCTGTGTGGTGCTACCAGCCACAACAGAGATTAAAAAACCCAAGAGAAATGGTCAAATAGCAGTTAAATGCCACATACTGTTATAATCACAGTGAAATATAAACATTTCACAGACTGCATGTAAGTACACATCAAATCATGTTAAAATGTCAACAAATTTAACAATTTCATTCTCTGAAGCTCTGAAATTTCACCCGAATGTCCAACCTGTAATTTCCAAGTTTGATGCCATTCACTTGATTTTTAACAACTTGCGCTCGGAGGCAACACTCAATCAAGCTGTTGAGCAGACTTGGACAGATACTGGTACCATTAACATGTTACACCCTCCTGCTCACATGTGCATCTGAAAATGAAGATGCCAGTGGCAGTACGGTTGGTGTTATTATTGGGTTATTGGGTGTTGCAGTGGGTGTCTTATTAGCTTCTTCCCCGCTGATATCAGAACCACAAAGACAAGACAAAGACAAAATTTGATCCAAATTTTTCCTCATGAGGGCAAATGAGCTCAGCATTGATTGTGTTGGCCCTGGCACTGCGACATGCGAGGCTGACTCAGCGAACACAGGTTATGATCTGATCATGACACCATGGCCTTTCAACATGTGGGCAGTCTGCAGTGGAGCAACAGCAGGACGTCCTCAGGGAAGAGGCAAACCCAGGGTGTCATGGGACATGGGACCTGACTCAGCCTGGGGGGTTTTGAATCTTTTCACACTCTGGATTCCTTAGTTGAATTTCATGAAGTCATGGACCCCTGTTTTGAAGTATTTTCATCCTGGGGACCCTGATATGAAAAGATGTTTTGGTTTGTGTAAAATTGTCCATACTTGGACACTGACAAGAGGACTCAAAATGTTAATTTTGTTAGTTAATGAATTTGTTTGCTTGTTAATTAGTTTGTTAATTAAAATATAATGTTAAAATAATCGGTGATACATACCCAAGTGTCTGCTTGGCAGGTACGCAGAAACAAATGAGAGAAAAAAATTAAATAATTGAAAAAAAAAATAGACATGGGTACAGGTTTGTTGGTGAGTTTACCAGGATTTAGTAGCTCTCTTAAAAGTGGTGAAGTTTGCAGCAAATTTCAAGTAATCAGTTAGTGGGTTCCAAGAAAACTCTCTCAGAGCAAAAGATGTTCTGCAGAATGGAACTGAGCAGTTCTCTGGTGGATCTGCTGCAGCTCTATAGTCTCTTACTGTATTTGCAATATGATATGGATTCACAGAGGATAGTCTTTTTCTGAGGAAAGAAAGCCTTTCATGTAATTTAAATGTAGTTTTCTTTTTCTTTTCTTTTTTTTTTCTTGTGGTGGTTGTTGGCCTCAAGGTCCCTTCCCACTAACTACTACCACAAACCCCACACTGTGTCCTTATGACAAGTGAAGTAAGTATAGTTTAGTCAGGGTTCAGGAGCGATACAGTGTACACTCAGACATGATGTGAGCTCAGTTAGTGAACGGAGAGGGAAACTGGCTTTTCCTGAGCGAGACCTCGGCTCTGCTGTGAGCCTGCAGTTAAATGATGACAACACAGACCCCTTGTGGCTAAACTACAAAATTACCATGTTTTTAACATGACTAAATGTAACAGTTCTCTCGCACACAATAGAGGGAAAAGCTGTGCTGAGGCAGATATAGTTTGAAGCCCAAGGAAAACCCAGTGGACTGTGATGAAGCAGTATCGCAGTATCAGGTTGTAAAGCAAAAGGTTGTCATTCCTGTTGTGAAACAGGGATTTGGCAACTACCATGTTCATGTGTTATCATGTAGGCCCAGCACAGCTTTCTCAACAAAAACCACCCTGTGTGTGCGTGTGTGTGTGTGTGTGTGTGTGTGTGTGTGTGTGTGTCATATCAGTGTTATATTAGTCTTCAGGAGTGACAGAATAACAATTGGCCTTTTCTCAAGTATTTGGATCAGGTGTGTGATAGGAGCAACGGTGCTTGTATGAACCCATGGCCATGCTAACATTTCAGCATACACTACTATGTCTAATAGTGTTATTAAAAAACGATTTACTCAGTGTTTGTGTTAGTATGGTAACTGGCCTTTGATAAATATATATGTCTGCTGGGATGTCGAGGAGCTGGGCCACACTGTCCACTTGAAGATGTGAACAATGCTGCCAGGAGTAAAATGTACACCAGTGTCCAAGCTGTCCACATATATCAAAGGTACCTTATAAATTTAGGCTTCATGGCACATGAGCGAGATTACCACTGATGTTTGGGCTTTTGTTGATCATTCGAGTGTACATTTCTGGGGGCGGTAAATTCAGAAGTTTCCAGTTAGTTGACGCAGACCAAACAACTGCCCCAGTAGCAGAGCCAGTGAGCCACTGGGGACCTGTGGATGACTCTGGTGTCTTTGATGTTATTTCTCAGCTACACGGACCAGTGGGACAGTCAACCAAAACACTCAAAAATATTGTTGTAACGGTGACAGAATTAAAGCGTAAAACCAGGATGTCATCCATTTGAATGCCTGCGTGTGATCAATGAACAAAATACTCCCTTTGAAAAATGCTGGACTGGAGAAGTAGTAGCTTTCATGAAATAAACTGAAATACATTGAAATGGTCCAATGATAAGATAATAAAAGAGTGTAAAGTGCAGTGTGAAAGGCTAAGTATACATGTTGTATGACCTTGAATATGCACTGGTGACGGCTTTGGCCTTGTCTCCAAGCTTCACTGCTAGTATTTGTGTACTTGAGTGTTTGTGAGTCTATAAGCTCCAAACTAAATTCCCCTGGACTTCAGTCTCAGTCACAATAATGGCAGTGGTTTCAACATTCATGTCTTGCGTATTTCCATCTGGCTCCCCTGTCCTCTTGACCTGTCTGGTCTCTAGAATGTTCCTGGGAACTGCATTACTGCACAAACACAAACTTCCCACCACACATATGTTTATTCTCCTCTTTCCCCTTGGTAAAAATAGAGCAGACATGGAGACATAGGCAACGCCTGCTATGTGTGACACAGTCCGTCAAATATGTGCCTTGGGGATGCTAATATTTTTCCATTTTTACCAAAATAAAGGATTTCTTTTAGCTTGAAGATGGGATGTAACGGATTGCCTCTGTCCCTATTGACCTAGGCTAGCTAGATCAGCTAACAGTTGAGTTGTTTAGGTTAAAGGGATAGTTCACCGATTTTGAAAAACCTGATATCATTGGATTTGAATTTCATTTCTGCTGCAGTTTGTGTTTAGATAATGCCAGCTCGCTAATTATTGCTGTGGCGTTGCAAACACATCTGCTTTACACATTATCACACCCAGCTGTTCTGTAGCACAGTAGTGGTGCTATCTTCCTCTCATTGTTACTGAGCGCTGGATACTGGCTGGATGCTCCACATGCTAACTGTTAGACTCCTGCCATTGAGGTGGACTTCCCCCCAGCTAACAGTCTTAAAAATAACTGCCTTAATCCCTCTCTTAAAATACAGTTTTTACCTGTTAATACGGGTGGTTGTTGCCTTTTGATGACTGCATTAACAAGGTGAGTCCCAAAGTAAAATAAAAGCCGAAAAAAAAACAAAAAAAAACATGTTCTACTTTCCAGTGTATAACAGATTCTTGTGATATATTCAGTCACAGCAGAGCCCAACAGAGACCATCTTTTGTTGTTAATACAGGCTTGCTGGCCAGTTCCTCCAGTTTGCTTTTTGCTGTAAACATCTGCGCTGCTGAGCAAAGCTCTTGGTCCAGTCTGGGGGGGTTGGTGGGGGCGGGGGAATCATGATCATGACTCACTATGCCGAGATTGTGGAAGATTAAGTCAGTTGTATCGTTTTGTCACCCAAAAATGCATTTCCAATCATCCTCTAAATGTATCTTTCTGTGTTCTAGAGGACAATTCCACAATTCTTTTAAAGTGAAAAAGTATAGCAGCAGCAGCATCTGAGTTATTTAATTATTTATAGATTTATTTCTGCATGCTTTTGTTTTAACGTGTCCTTTATCTTATCCCTATTCACAGTCCCTTTAACCTTATTTCTGTGATAGATGTGAATTTGGATGACATGTTCTGTACCTGACAACCTCCATCTGTCTGCACTGACACTTTTGAGGCTGTTCTTTCCAAACTCTGGTGCACAGATGCACCACACCGGCCAGAACAAACAAGGATAAGACAGGCACTGACACAAGTGTTTTATCTGATCCAAAGTATGTCGGCTAGTTTTTGGCTGGACACTGGGCGTTATATAACAGCATTTGCGGTGAACCTGGGTTTTACTGAGCAGAAATCTTGGCTCAGATGTTTTTGAAGGTCAAATGTAGATTCTTGTAGAGAGGTGGAGTTCACAAAACAACCAGCAGGCTGCAGCCTTTAAAGGACATAACCGTTGAAGGCAAACTGAGTGCTCCTCAGGTTGCCCAAAGGACATTTCTCTTATCCATTGAAAAACTGGTTTTATAAGGTCGGCAAATGGCTGCTTTGAACCAGAGCAAGCTTCATGAAAGTTTGAACAACCCTTTGAAGAGCGAAATTGAGATTTTATAGGCTCCTGTTATCTAATGAGTAACTTGGAGCTCCACTCTCTGCTGTACACTTGAATTACTCACAAGTTTTATTTATGTTTCCTCACATCAACACTCGATGCTTTATGACCCACATGTTGTCTGAAATACTGGCTGCAAGGCATCCCGAGTGGTCTCTCAGGACACTTTCCCAAAAGTGCTGCTGGTAATGTGAGAACAGCTCATCCACATCCTCCTCTCAACATAACTAACAAGGTCCGGCCTCAGCACGACACAAAACACATCAACAAGCTGTACTTGAAAGATGGCAAGAGAGATGGAAGTCTCAACACAAAACATCACATCATATCCATTAAATAATATCTCACAGTGATTCATTTGATAGTGTTACATTACTGAACTGTTATTTTGTTCATGCAGCATGAGAGTATTTATATGAAGTTGAGGCAATTTCCTTTTTGCCAAGTGCAAAAGGCCGACATGGGCAATCTATAATAATGGTAGATTAATTAAGCATAATGTTAATACTTTGATGTATGAATCATGATGCTCATGATGAAATGATCCAGAATTAATGGTGTGCCCCGCCAAGTAAAGTCATGACATGATATGTTTACAAATTTGAAATGTGTTTACATACAGTTCATAAAAATTATTACATTATATCAAAGATTATTCATAGATAGCTCAGGGAGGAATGTCCTTAATTCTTAATCCTTAGTCATTTAATCATTACTATATGCCTTATCTTGTTATGATTCATTCATGTATTAGCTGAAGCGTTTACATAAGCTTGATTCATGAAGCGCTATTGCAAAGTGTTGCTGTTAAATTTTAATCACTGAGCTAACTTTCTTCAAAAGAGTGACTTTCACTGAGCACAGCATCACAGTCAAGAGAGAGCAAAGGACCAGGAATACGGAGAGATAAGAACTTTATCGGTCAGGGATGGTCCTGCAGCACATTCTCACTCCCTGGTCACCAAATACGCAGCTTGGTTACACCCGATTCTGCATCTGTTACTGGCATCTTTTGGTGTGTTTTAGATGAGTCTCATCAGGCCTTCTTGCTTTTATCGCATTTAGGCATAAAAACCATGTGGTTCAGGTGAGGGAAAGGTCAGGGTTAGGCAACAAAACAAGACAGGTTTTAGGTCAGGGTCTCACGTGTGGATGCAAGCATTCATGCTGCTCTAAATCCACTGTAAAATAAATAAATAAATAAATAAGTAATTATGTATATAAGAGTCTAACCTGTCCAGTTTTAGTAATGTCTGCACACTGTTCCTCTTGTGGGAGCATAAATCTTGAAAGCAAGGATAGGAACCACTGGATGATGTGAATGTAAATATGATACATATACACAGCATCCTGGGACACTTCAGGATCTAGCCCATTAATGAATACAACTATTACTACTACTACTACTACTACTAATAATAATAATAATAATAATTAATGCATGAGTAGCTGTTTTATTAAATCAGGCCTCCAGAAAGCTCAATATTAGTTCTACTATCTGTTGTTGCATTCATATACTATGGAAGTAACCATCAGAATATCTACCCTGTTCACATGTTCATATGGTACTTTGATGGATAGGCAACCTCAGTGCATGCTGGCATAGACACCAGCTCCCCGCACCCCTGATTAGGAATGTTATACATGAAGAGTTATCAAATCAGCATGAGTGAAGAGTTCTGTAGAGCTTGGCTGTTTTGCAACAAACCAAACATTGTAATGTCAACAAAAAAATCCGGCAACTAGTTGTCCTGCTCTGACATTTTCAGATGTGTGAACTCAGAATGACCTGTTTGGTCCAATCAAAGTCCGTCACCAAACTCTGAGGCTGTACTCTGTGAAAGCTGAGCGGGCACTAGATTCTAGTAGCATTCACCATCTGAAAACTGGTGTGATTAGTATTATCATCTTTCCCTTATCACATGCATGTGAAGGGAGCATGAGAACGGCCAGTTATGTCGGAGAGGAGGAGCCGTGCCTGCTGCATGTGTATCATAGTTTCACATTACCATGAAAGGAGGTCGCACCACAGTGAAGAGGGGAGGAGGAGCCTGCCTGCACAGTGTTACAGTCCGAAACTTGGAGAGGAGGCTTGAAAAACCTGTGAACAACTGCTGTCACGCTGTTGACTCAGAGCACAAGTCTTCCAGAGTCACACGAACCCACGACATGGTTAAAGAGATTGCTGGAGGAGAGTTCATGAGAGGCATGAAGCGGGTCAAGGCCATTGTCAAAGCCAAGATAATACAATAACAATGGGAAAGAGCGATAAAAACACATTGCAGTAAGATGATCAAGCAGCATTGTCTGGAGTTATTCAGATCTTAGTATTCTATGAGTTTACTAGCTCATGTTACCCAAAGCCTCTGCCTTGTGGGCCTTTGTGCGCTCACACAAAGAGCAGCCTCTGCACGGCTTTTTGACGAATAAGCCAATTAAAGGAGCTCTGTGTGTTCCTGGAACTGTGATCAGCGCTGTGATCCAGGTCTGGCAGCTCTGGTGCCCAGTGCCAGGCTCCCAGTCTCTGGAAGCGGCTGAGGAATGCAGCAGCCCTCCATGTGCCCTCCACCTGATGAAAGCACTATCTCATTTGCAGCAGCAGGAGCTGAGAGAGAAGAAACACTGGTATGCACTGGTCATGAAAAACCAGATGAATCACAGAAATGCTTTCAGAAATGGCTTCCAATATCAAAGTAAACACGGAATAGTTAGCTTACATTATTTATACTGTATTCTAACCCTTTGAAACACAGGAGTCTGTGGATGGGCTTTTATTTTGAAAGGTTTTTATTTCAACTTCTAAACAAAATTCACTTTATTCCACTTTTTCCAATTTTTTGGGGGGTAATTTTATGGTAATGTTGTTGTTATTTAATTTGGTAACACTTTACAATAAGAGTACAACAATTAACGTTAGCTAATGCCATAATAAACATTAAGTAACAGGATATAAACATTAAATAACAGTTAACTAACAGTTAACTAATGTGTCTAAGAATCTTGCGCTAATGCTGTTCATGCTAAGGTATTAATTTATATGTCATTTAAGGGTTATTGTAGATATTATTAACATTAGTAAATGCAGGGACGGTTTTTGCTATAGACAGTGTGGGCAACCGCTCAGGGCACAATCTACTTGGGGGCGCACGAGAAAAAAAAAATCGCCAGTTTTCTAGACTGCCGTATTGACCCGCAATATGCCGCGGCACCAGTAGTAACATGAAAGGGTGCAAGCCAGTAATTTCGCCTAGGGCGGCAACATAGGCAGAACCACCACTGAGTAAATGCCATAATAATCATTAACTAACAGTTAATTAACCATTACGGCATTAACTAACGTTAATTGTCGTACTCTTATCGTAAAGCGTTACCTTTAATTTTAAATATTTGTTATCATAATTCTAATAATTTCCCTGTCATTTTTTTACTAATTTGCTTTGCCAATTTGTGGTAATGTTTTAGTAATTTTCAGTTGTTTTTTTTTTCATATACTTATCAAAAATTGAAAAAACAAAACAAAAAACAAAACTAATTTTCTGGTGAAAATTGTGAAACTTGGGAAATTGGAAGGGGAAATTCTTAAGCGATGTTACAGCCTTTCACAAGCATGTCACAAGGAATCTGACATCAATCCAACATCACGTTTACATATATAATTTTAATAATTATAATTTTTTCATAATAATTATATTTCTTGTAATTCCTCTTATAATTTAAAACCACTATTCTTCATGAATGTTTTTGGCACCTTTTCTGTTTTTTTTTCCTGCAAATTATCTGATAATTTTCTGCTAATTTGCCTATCACTTTTTTCCACGGGGTTTTGAAAGAAAACAGGTGAAGGTCCTCAGGTTTCAAAGCTCAAAACGCAGCAATATTTCAGGGATTGGAGAAAGAAGAGGTGCTTGGTACATGAGTGGCACATTTGGCCCATTCAAAGCGCCAAATCTTCCCTCACATCAGCCATCAGTCAAAGCAGCTCCCTGAGCGGCCTTTTCATCTAACCACTCAGATCTGCTGTTAGATTAAAGCATGAGAAAGTCCATGATTTAAACGTCTGGATCATTTTTCCATCTGCTCCAAGTCCAAACACTTTACAAACTATGTAAATGAACTGCATGCAACCCAGATGGATGGTGTTCTGTGTTCTTGTCCATAAAACAGCATCTCTCGGCTTCACATCTACGTGACCTCTATTGTCGGCTCATTTAGCAATCAAACATCTGTAACAACAGACCTTGCTATGAGAAGCATGCAAGATTACAGGAAACAAGAAGTGGAATTTTCTCAGGGAATGGGAGCATGTGGGGGTGTAGCACTACCCTGTTGTCCTGTTGTCGGGTCTGTTTGTAATTATTAAAACACTTTAAAGCTATTTTAATGCTTCTTGCCAGGGGCAACCTGTGGAAAAGAGGCAGTGAATGGTAATAAACAGCAACAGTGAAAAAGCTTATTTGATTTCTGCAAGACAATAGTATTGTATCATCATCATCTGCTTTGAAATCATTGCAATGATTCATTCCACTTTGTGTGAATATCTATATTTGCTCCTTTAGGGGCTGACTGAGAAAAAAAAAAGTCACATACACAAAAAGGAACTTGGTAAAGTAATTTCAGGTCATGCAATGTGTTACTTCCATTCTTGTGCAATAGAGGCCAGCAGCAAAGCGGTTAATCATTGACGTACACAACGCAAGCATATGGATCTCTCATTTTCAGTGTTGGCTTTCTATGAAGCTGCAGCTTTTATTGAGTCTACTGTATCGGTTAGGATTCAGGAAGCATCCAGAGCCCTAAAAGCAGGCCTTGCTAAGTGAATTACTGTACCTCACAGCTGGACTGGAACCTCTGCAGTGGTGTGCTGCCCTGGGACAGCTATACATAACAAACACAGGGCTCTTTTTAAACCCCAGCCGCATTTTTGTTGTCCCAGATGAGCAGGCCGAAGCGTCAGCCGTTAGTGGGAGTTGTGACTGTTGCAACGTGAATGATTGGCTTCCATTTCCAACATACACAATGATTTGGGAGACATACGGTTCTGTAAATTTTCTTGTTGGCTCTGATTGTAGCCAGAACATATTTTTTTTCTCTTCTTCTAATCATTATTGGTTCTTTTATTAACAAATAACAGGCCATTTCAGTTAGCAGCTTGCATTGAGAACACTGACACATTGTCACAGGACTCTAAGCAGCTAGATATCAGAACCTCAGAGCAGACAGAAAAAAAGTTTTCTAGCCCAGCAAAACAGCCCCCAGAATAACACTTTTAGCACATCTCTCCATTCACTTCCATAGCAAAAACGCCCCCAAATGCTCTCATGTGTGTTTAGCACATAAACAAATATGAACAAAGTGGATTCTGCCAGTATAAAAAACAAGTCCGGTGCCCATTTATTTATGTAATTACACTTATTTGTGAAAGTACTATCAGGTCATTTCATCCAGACTCCATGTTTCTACACAGGTGTGTCGTGCAGATGCTACCTGCCGGATCTACTTTCCAATTCAAACAGGAAAATAACAAGGAAACAGACATTTAATTACCTCAAAAAATGGGTACTGGGACTTGGTTTTTATACTGGTATAATTTGCCTTACTCACATTTGTTTATGTTCTCAAAGTGATTATTTTGGGAGTTTTGCTATGGATGAATAAAGAGACAGGCATCCAGTTGCTCTGTGATCCTCAGCCCAGAGGAGCACAGAGCAACTGATGAGGATATTTCACCACCACGTGGACTCATAACACACCCAGGGAACTATACAATACAACACTCTACCAAAGTTCAGTTTTATTTTAAGAGAAAAAAAAAAAACCTGCTGTTCAAATAAAAAGTCATGAATAAGTGACTGTACATCAACAATACTTAGAAGTGGTGGATAAACTAGCACTTCACTTAGAAGCTATGGCCACTAAAAGAGTTTATCACTACTTGAAGAATCTAATGTCCACTCTGCTGTATAATTGCTGGCATGAAAGCAACCAGAACCTAATTTTTGTAGCCATTTTAATGTTTTTGCATAACAAGTTTGAGGCTGAAACTATTCTTCATGGATAAACTATTGACCTCTCATCTCTCTGCTTACTCACTGTCGATGAGGCAAGCCGGTGTGTATGAATAAGCAATGACAAGCTATTTTTGGTGGTTTTCATGCTGAATTACTATAGATACCCACCTTCCATGTCATTTTCCAAACGCTAAACATTTCCTCAGTCACTTCTGTTGCATTGTGACGGTTTGGGTTGGCTGTGTCACCATGAGGAGGGAATTTCACAGCAACTCAACACCTGCATTATGTGGAACGTTCTATCAAGACTCGAGAAGGACTCTGATGCAAATACTAGCCCATAGCTTAGTCAGTCCAATATTAGCAGCAGTCAGGAGTGCCCTGTGTTTCTGTGCCTTTGTGAGCATTTGGCCAGCCATCCACATGACAGAGCTGCTCTGTTGCACTCACTTCCACCGCAATATGAGCTCATATGCTAGTGGAGCGGCCAATGTCTACAAATTGATTTTTCAGTCCCTTGAGGAGAGAGGGGAGTAATGCGGGAGTCTAGATACATGTCAGCCTGGGCTACATCAGAGGGGCTCCTTTTCCAGTGACTCATTCAGCAAGATCAAGTTCAAGTCCCTGTCCTTTTCTCTGAATTTCCTTTGAATTTCCCGTGAAGGATGGACGTTCCTCCCAGACGTCTGCACCGACGTGAAATGTGGAGGCAAATATGTTTCGAACAACAAAAACTGCCGCGTCACACGTAAAAACGCATTTGGATTAAATCAGAGCATGTGGGGCTTTTGGACAGTGGACACATTCTCACTGGTGAGCGGTGTCTCTGTGCATGTGAAATGAAGCTTCACGGCATGTGAAACAAAGGAAACAAATTAAATGAAAACCAACATGTCCAAATAGGATGAGAGAAGGAGAGATAAACCACACAAAATGGTGACATACAAATGCTGAGCTTTCCAAAACAAGCCTGGATGTCCCTTCCTTCCCCCTCTTTTGTTCATCTTTAAGAACGATTCTCTGGTAATTTCCCAAAGCACTCTTCTCCTAAACTCACTGAGGCAACCGCTGACCCTGTTTTCTAGTCTCTCTCTCTCGCCGCCAATGAGCTCAGAATCCAGCAGCTTGACTTCTAACTGGCTTTAACAGATGACATGACATCACACCACCCAATCCTGGCTTCCTGTTCCGTTTGGAATTGATCTGAAGATTTTAATGATCACTTATAAAGCGTGTCTGGGTCTGGCCGCCAACATTTTTACGTAATAGAAATGCAGCTCCCACAGCCATCCCTGAGCCAGTTTGCAGATTTGGATCCTCGGGTGGCCATACCAGGTATAGACCAGGTTTAAACCTTAAAGGTGGCCGTGCTTTTGCCATGACGGCCCCTCGGCTTTGGGACGTCCTGCCTGAGGAGATAAGACTCACAGAATCAGTGACTTCACCTCTTCAAACCCATGTTTAGACTGTCCAGACAATTTCAGTCCCGCTGTTATGTGATGTTGTCTTTTCTTTTCTTTTCTTTTCTTTCTTTCTTTATTACAGCTTTTATTCATGTAGTTGTAGTACAACTTAACGTAAGTAATTAATTCTTTTTTAGTTTCATCTTATTTTTGAATTATATACATATTTTTCTACTGCCTTTTATGTCTTTTACCATCTGTCTCTCAACATCCTTTTCTTTTCCTCGCTGCTGTGTTTTTCATCTTTTGTTTTCCTGTTTTTC
The DNA here is from genome assembly GCF_902150065.1 of Myripristis murdjan. Lineage (NCBI taxonomy): Eukaryota > Metazoa > Chordata > Actinopteri > Holocentriformes > Holocentridae > Myripristis > Myripristis murdjan. The sequence continues at coordinate 25,280,297 of NC_043999.1, read as the reverse complement.
CATTATCTTGATTTTGCTTTCAGTTTGGGCTGCTCATGTTTGGCCTTTCTGCAAGGCTTCCTGTTATTTTGCTTTCTGATTATCCTGCGTTATCCTTTGCCTCTGAAACACTTTGTAAACTCAGTTTTTGAAGGTGCTGTATAAATAAAGCTTAATATATTATTGTTATCTAACATTACTAAGCAAGTTTTTGAATTACTGTATAGGGCACATACAGTCATCTACGTTTCCTCATAGCTTTCATCCAAACATTTCCGCTAAACATGTTCTTGGTTTGCAGACATTTGTTGTGTATGTTCATATAACTTATATTAGCCATTCTGTTCTTTTTTTTTTTTTCTTGCTGCCTCACCGGCCCTGTTTCCCGACAGGGTTCATTACCCTTCCTTTGTGTGGCTTTTAGCCAAACATCCAGAGTGCCAAGATTTCTGATTATCTGTTCACATCCTACCAGCATCCCACCGTCAATCAATAGCACTTTGGTTTCCATTGCACTGTCATGCAACGCCGGCAGTCAAAACCTCCTGTATCTGATTCCATGACGGGCTTTGAGGTAAAAAGCAGAGCCATGCCCCAACAGGCTGCAGGTGAGTATTCCACCTCTGCTCTTGCAAACACCCTCCCACCAACCAACCAAACAATCCCCTCTTCACATTCCTGAGCAAGCTGAGGCACTGCACACAGACACACTTGACGCTTGTGGAAATTAACTGCTCACACATTTTCATCTGGCACCACATTGTTTTGCTGCAAGCTGTGTGTGCCTGGCTCTCAGCAGAGTAATGTGCACTCATCACCTAAACTGCTCCAAACCAAGAAGATAACAAAGGAATTCATGAGAATTCAAAATAAATATGCTTAGCGCACAACCGGCGGCTGAAATCTCCATAAAACAAATAACTGGCCTGGTGTGTCTGAGCAATGCAAAAAAAAATTCCTGTGCTGGCCTGGAGTGAGTGGTGGCTATTAGTAACTGTGTCATAGAAAGTTCATGTGAGGGCATTTAATGTTAAAAAAAAAACAAAAAACTGCTGCTTCTCACTTCAGACGGCTAATCAGGCACTATTTTATACCTGGGATATAAAATCCAGGTATAAAAAAGTGCTACTGTTCCATCTTGCTACTGTAGTTGCATTACACTGTAACTACAGTAGCAGGATAGAACAGGAATTGTCAGACTGTCACGTTCTGGACCCTTCAAGTTGAACTGCAGACCCCAATCTGAAATGATTTTAACAAAAAATTATTTGAACATTGGTAAAAAAAAAAAAAAAAAAAAAAGGAAAAAAAAGGAAAAAAAAATGCAAGAAAATGAGCATAAAGAAAACCAACAGAAAATTAACATTACATCACCTGAAAAATTGCAAAATAAAATAAAATAAAATAAAATAAAATAAAATAAAATAAAATGAATGAATGAATAATAATTCAGAAAATACATTATTAAAATTAGATATCTACCTATGTATGTCAGCTTAGTGATGCTGGACCAATGTCAGAGTTCCTGCGCTTGTGAACACCTCTCACAAGCGTTGACACTGTCCATCATTTTGCTGAGGACCAGCTAAATTTTCAGCATTCATGTGGCAAAGAAAAAGCTATGCCAGCCTTTGTCTTCAGCACAGGACAAACTGTTAATATTGTTATTGAGTCACAATGATTCTTCCAGTCAGTCGTTAGCAACATTACGAGCAAATCTGAATGACTTTGGCTATTTGCTGTTTGTTGGCCTGGTAGAGCAGGACATGCTGTCTGGAAGGGTTTGCCTGTCAGTTCCTCACCTCAGCCTGCTGGCCCTGAGTCAGTCAGGAGGGTCACTGCAGGAAAGGCTGCCTGTGCAAAGCCACGTTAAGGTGCCTTGCCGTATAGGCGCTGTGTAATCTTGACAGGAATGAAAGATTAGATGTTCCTGGCATAGAAGCTTTGCAGGCCTTAGTGTTACTCTACCAATAAAACATGCACGCAGTCTAGACACAGAGGTAATGGGTGGGCGCAGTAAGGAGCAGAGTCAGATCTTTGTAAATACAGTGCAGATAGTGAGGAGTGGTGCCAACACCAGACAGGAAAAGGAAGTTTGGCATTAAGGCAACAACATCCTCCACATGACTTCTTCACGTGTGCTTCAGCTACTGTAAACGGAGCTTTCTGACCGCTGCTGTCGCTGTGTGAAAAAAGAACTTCACGTTATCCACAGAGAGGTTTATTCAAAGATGTTGGTCAGTATGACCCCCTGGACTGGAAAAAAATCTTGATTTCTTTTCAAAAATATTATAAAATAAAACCTGTTTACTCTGGCTTTTGAGGACACATTTTTTTTTATTGGAAAGCACAGCCTGTTGTCTTAAATTCCCACCTATGAAGTTAACATATCTACACTTTTCCCTCAGTTTTTCTTAGGCTCCTGTGTGTAGTTGTGACACCTTGGCGAGGAAAAATGTCACACTGACACGCTTTCCCCTGGTGGAGCGGCGGGTCTATTCTCAGCTTTGGCTTGATATTGGATTGGCTGGTTTGTACCCCTACAATAGGATGTCGGTCCACTTGTTTTGCTCCGACCTCATTGTGATTGCTTGTTTCACACCTGCACAAATGAACCACACCAAGAGTGCAAACACAGCGAGCTGCTCGGTTGAGTCAGCCTAAACAAGAGACGTGTGAAAACACCCTCATTTTTCATTTGAGTGAACTGAATGAACAAAGAGCAAGCGGACCTAGTCGTATCCGTTCCTGTGCATTTATATAATGTTTTATTTGTCAGTTTAGGGTGACTCTTAGAAATTTCATCTGGGGAATACACCCAGGATTTGGACTTTAAGTCAACTTTAAGTCAAGAAACAGAAGTGCAGTGTGTGAATACCAGTGCTATCTTTATTTGACCATTTTTCACCTGACAGACCCATCGGTAAATTTGCTGAACACGTCATCCTCTCTTGACAGCTTCTAGTTCGACTAACTAAACAAGTTAGTCATGACTGTCTACGAATTGTGTCACATCACCTTTCTTAGTTGCTGTCTCGAAAATGTGAAAAGATTAGATAACTTGACTTTCACTGAGCTTTCTCAAACTCAGATCAGCCCTTGTGAGAGTGCAACTCAGGAGGGAGAGCTGTTCAGCAGAAGTCTAGGTGGGGAACACCAACAGCACCGGGAGCCAACCTGAAGACGACACGACACGAGGCCAGCAGGAACACTGGCTGCCTCTGTTAGTGCTCTGCTCAGACATTTGGCAGGAAACGTTTGTTTCACACAGGAGGGGAGAGAGAAACAGAGAGAGAGAGAGAGAGAGAGAGAGGTGAAAGAAGAACTGGCTCCTACATTATAAAGATGTTACAACTCTTCTCTTGTGTAAATTCAAAATTATACTTGTTATTATGCAAAATTAGAGAAATCCTTTGGCCAAAGAGAAACCGACACTCTGTTCTGGCAGAGAAGAGAGTGTGGCCATTTTCTTGCCATTTAATTGAAATTTATAATAATTCCAAATAACTGTCTTGTATTTTTATTTCATGATTTGCTTTTGTTATTGGCAGCTTTTTTTCATCAGTTTTTTTTTTTTTTTTTTTTTTTTTTTTACAATTTATTTATTTGGTATTATTATTATTATTATTATTATTATTTAATATTATAGTTGTTATTTTGGTATTTTTCTTGTCATTTTTTATAACAATGTCTTTCTGCTGTTCAGGTCATTTTAGCAAATTTTCTCATCACCTTTGCCATGTTTTTTGTTTTTCTTTCTTTCTTTCTTTCTTTCTTTCTTTCTTTCTTTCTTTCTTTCTTTCTTTTGTTTAACTTTGGGGGACCATTTTGGAATTTTTCCTATTTTTCTTTTCTTTCTTTTTTCTTTTTTTTTTTTTTTTACATAATTTTTTGGGGGCTGGGGGGCTTGTGGTACATTTATGGTAATTGTCCTGTCATTTAATTTAAGGACATATTTATAATACTTATAAATAGTTGTCTTGTATTTTTTTTATTTTTATTTTAACATTTTTCAGCAATGTTTTACTGATTTTCTGGCCATTTCTGTTGTTAATGTTTTATATTTTTCCATTTGCTAATTTTCTAGTCTTTTTCTGGTCATCCTCTTGTAACTGTTTTTCTAGTTTCTGGCTACTTTTCAGGTCATTTCTTGCTAATTTGCTCATCACCTTTCCCATGTTTTAGAAAGAAATCTTTTGAATTTGCTATGGTTTCCCAGGGTAAACAGAGACGTCGTGAGGCCTTTGCTAAGCCACTGTGTTGCTCTAAGCCACAAACTGCGCAAGCAAAACACGCATCACATGAGCACATATTCTCATTAATCCACATCCGAGTGAGAGAGGCCTCCACTGACCAACATGGGGAATTCCTGCCTCAAAACTCAACAAATTCATGTCATCATAGGAAATGTGGGCCTACATGTGGCCTCACAAATCACCTCTTTGCTGCTGAACTCTTTCCCATGGCTGCTCTTCATTCAGCGATTATCTGTCAAAAGACTGGCACAGAGAAACTAACACCTCAGCGATTCTGGCTCCACTGCAACAAGGCTGGACTTTGTATGCCACGGCTGTTGGTGACCAGTGCCTGCGGTTTTGAAGCTCTAGTGGTCCAGTCACTGCTGCATCATGAGGCCTAGCTGTGGAAATCTGTGACTAAGTTTACAATCACACCTACAGTCGGTTTCTTTGGTCCATAGTTGAGAAATTGACTTTGTTGTGTTAGTGACTTTGGTCCATTTGTGTCTGTTAATGCTGCCCAATAACAGGCAAACCAGGGCTTGGAAACAAAAGTCATATGTGCTCAAGGGTGTGGACAGAGGTTTGGTCGTCTGTCGAAACAATTTAAAGGACCATACCACTGATTTTGAGTCTTTGGCTCGTTTGCTACAACATTTTACACACATTTTACATTGCAAACAAACCATTATGCAAATCATGTGAAGATTTCACAACATATAATCAAAATCCCTTGATTTTTAAATATGAATTTTTGTTTACCACACCCTTTATAATGCACTGCTTCTGTGGCTAACAAAGTCGTCAACATTCATAAACCACAGAACTGATAATTGACTGTGCAAAGCAAATGTTTCCCCGGGGACTATTTTACCTGGCGGAAGGAGCATTTCACTCCGCCCAAAATTTCAAGTTATCAAAACACAACAGTGCTGCTGCTTTTAGGAAGACTAAGGTGGACGACTTTATTATGGTGATGGAATACTGGCGTGAAGAACGTCTGAAGTCATAGTTCATACTCATATTGTAATAGAATGAATGGAAACCAGTGGCTGCAGAAAAGGGAGGAAAAATGATATTGGAGTCCTAAAATACAACTGCTTGCTTTGGGAAAAGATTAGCAGCAACAAAAGAAAGGAGTATATAGCCTACATTATGTAGATATTATGCTAAACATACAGAATCACTGCTACTGTAATGGTCCACTAATTTCGGTCCCTGAAATTTTGTGCTAACCATAATAGACTTTTGTTCACTCTTTGCTTTTCTCTGGTGCACACACCAGATAAAAAATACATGAAGAAACAGCTGCATATGAGCATTAGTGCAGACTAAACGTTTTACTATGCATGGCTTTACAAGCATCAGAAACAGCTCACTGTTTACTGTCCATAAACTTAATGTCCATATTTGAAATGTCTGAGATATTATCAACATGCACCTACCAGAGGTCCTGGGCTTGCTTATATGAAGCTTTTACATAATGCAGTAGACAAATCCCTGCATAGGAATGTAATCCCAGTGTTTGGCCCTTATCAGTCATCTGAGATTGATGATAAGCCTTCTCTCTGTGCATGTCCTTTGTGGTTAACTCCCTGCAGGGCCTCACACTCACACTGAGGGCTGCTGGTCACCCTGCCAACCTCTGTGTGCCCTCGCCTCTGAGCAAAACTAGACAATTCTAAGAACAGCATAACATTCTGATAAAGGGGAACTTAAATATGTGTATGCGTGTGTGCGTGTGTGTGGGAGAGGGTTGGTGAGTATTACAGTAAACCTTGAGATTTGCCAATGTGAAACATTTGGCATGAAAAAAGTGACTCATCTTGTGATACATCTGGAATGATGGCCACAACTGTACCCCAAAATTGCACACTTTACGTCACACTTCCTCTTGGTCCACATCATCCTTCTAGGGAAGATTGATGTATTTATATTCAGTTTTTTTCCCCACACAGCTGACCACCTGCTAGTGCAAACAACTGGTTGCGCATCAGCGACGCAGCGTTGTCTTTGACCGCGCACTTAAACATGCATTAAGTCATTTTTTCCTGCTATTACCGATGCCTGCCTGCCTCCTGGCCATGAATTTCAAGGACCACAATGCAATTAAGTCATGTGACTTTATTGTGATATCCTGACTGATTTTATTGTACTGTATGCACACTCGTGTACCGGATCTGTAATTTGTCAAATGAACTCAAACAATCAATCAAGTCTATAGACATTTTTCACAGCATCGATTTTAGTATAAATAGCAGGGTAAACACAAGTGTTACTAATGACATTAATTCATTTTTTTTCTATTTCAATGTGCTTTACTAGCATGAAACTAGTAACGGAGATATTGCAACACAGTGTTACAATATATCAGTATCAATATTTTGTTGCAGACATTCAAATATTTCATTGCATTACAGTCTGTTCCTGATTGTGTTTGTCTGGGTCAGGTAATAATTACAGAACCACATTCTATACAGCTTAATAATACTGTGTACAATAAAGTATAGAGTATATTCAACAATACCAAGCTCAGGGGAGCACAGAGAAATTAATGAGGAGATTTCACCACCATGTGGACTCATATCACATCCAGGGAACTATACAACCCATCCAGTTCCATTTTGCTTCAGCTAACATGGAACAAAAAAAAATCCATGTGATCTCACCAACACTAGGAAAGACTTAAGCAGATAATGTAGCTACATTCCTCTTTGCTATAATCTGTGAGCAAAATAGTTTTAACTTCCACCAAGGTGGCAAAACCATAGGTGGTAATGACATCAGCTAACAGAAAGGACAGCTCAGACGTACCAGATAGATTCACATAGATTTGCTGGGAGGCTTGGTCATGGGTACCGAAGAACTGATTAAGTTTTAGAACCAACGGGGCGAGGCAATATCTCAATGAATGAGGCAGAGACTGAGAATGAGGGCTGTGATTTCCAAATGCATGGAAGTAACAACACAAAGGCTGGCAGAGATGTTGGTCATGGATCAAGGCTGCACTGAGCAGTTTTCCCCACTGACTAGCCACAAGGTGTGTGTCCTATGATGGCAACACTGCCAGAGTGCGGTGCAGATTAGCGCACACAGGGCTCCAGCTAGGATTTTCCAAATTCCAGAGCAAATCTTCCTCCTCACAAAACTTATCAGGCCAGTGGCAGCTTCAGTTTAGTGGTCAGAGAACACATAAAAGCCTGACTCACGGTTGTTTAGACTGTGTGAGCACTACTACTCATGCTGATGAAGAGTTTCAACATGAAAATGTAGCTTTGATGCAGCTCTGATTTTACTGTCACAAGTTTGCACTTGCCTTGGCACTATCTACCTGGCGTCTGTAGCTGTGTATGAAACTCAGTCAACTTGTTGCATAACTCCGAAACAGGATGTCTCTGGTACAACTAAAAGATTCAACTACGAAATCATCACTGTGAAAAGTAAACATGTCTGCTCTCTTTAGCGGAGAGATACTGGACAAGGCCCTCACTAAACATGCCACAACCAGCAAGCTTTGAAAACAGGATGTATGTCTGTTCACACCCAATCTCAAAAGCCCCTTTCTCCCAAAGATGTTCTCTTTCAGGGAAAAAGGAGGAAACTCGTAGGATTTCCTTGGTTCTTGACAGAGAAAGGGGAAACTGGAAGTAGGCATTGTGAATTTGAAGGGCTAAATGTCATTTTCAAAGAAATCTTAAGTTGAACCAAGAAACGGGTCCACCTTGCAACGTTTCCTCCTGGGGCACTGAACCTAACTCTGTGATCATGCTGGTGCCATGATACATGGTTGTGTACATGGTCGCAGGACATTACCTAACCAGTCTGCTATGCACTTTCCCAGATGAACAATGTGCCAAAATGTTAATTGCTCAACAGTTTAGCAACTGAGAATCAGGAAAAGTGCTCTTGAGTAGCCTACAAGAAGCTGCTGTCCATTCTGGAAGTATAATCCTCAAGCTCCTCAGTTCTTTGATTTTTTGTGTGTCTTTTTGCTTTAGCTCCCTTTTGTTGGCGGGCATTCTTTTTTTTTTTTTTGGTATATTTTGACTTTGTTCAACCAAAGTACCTAGTACTGTGACATCTCTCTATGTTTCAGTGTGTGCAGGTGGCGCTCTGTTCTTTGTCTGCTTGATTGCGGCGGCTAGTGCTGCACATGGTAACGTAACAGAGATGCATTCTCAGTGAGATAATAGCATATTTAACATACTTCATGTGCCACAGGTGATGTGTGCTGTGAGGAGCATCCCCATTTCGAAGCTGGTTCAGCTCCTTTTCTGTTCATTTCATAGCTCAGTGCAAACACAACCTTCCCACAAAATCCAATGAATCATTGTTGGAAAGATGGACATTTGTTAACAGATGTAAGGTTTGCCAGAAAAATGAACCCCTTTGCAATCAGTTGAGAATGATTGAGACATGCATGACCTCGTAGCTTTAATTTATTCTGACAACTATCACTGCACAGCATCTTCAATACTGTTTTTGACAGTAAGATTATGAGAAGTTTGTTACGTGTGGAGGCAGCAGACCAAGCAAGCACACATCACTGATTCTTGGGAATTTGGATAAAACAGGTTTTAATTTTGAAAAAAAAAAAAAAAAAAAAGGGAGTTCAATTACAAAATCTGAAGAATCTGAATAATCTTGGCCTATTATTATAGGCCAAGGTCTTGGCTGTTCAGCAATGTACTGGTGCAACCTCCTCATTTTGCATTTTTTTCATAAAATAGGCGTTTTCCCAGTTATTAGGCTATTTTGTTTTTGTCAACACCGTGTAATGATTTTTTTTTATTTGAAAAACATATTTTTGTATTAAAAGAGACTAATACTTAAATAACTCAACAGCACCAAAGAAACATATTGTACGTATATTCATTTAAAACCAATATAACTGCCTCTGACGGTGGTGACACTAATCTGACGGTGGTGACAGTGGCCTCATTAAAACATACAATTCCAAAATTTATACCACTCAAGTCAATGGCTTCTTGCTTAACAACTTTATTTAACTATTTGGTACAAAAAATAACAATCCTGAGCACTCAAGACATTTTTCAGACTTCAGTCATCACCGTCAGACAGAAAACCTGACGGTGGTGACGTCTGACGGTGGTGACAAAAACCTGCTCTTTCACATGATAAGCATGAGTTGTTCACATTAGCCAGCTTGTTTCCCCCCTGTTGCTACCGACATCAGACCTCTTCTTAAAAAGTATACATTTATTCCATAATCTAATCTAATATTTTTTATACAGAAGTGACGGTGCTGACATGTTATGGTTGTGACAGTAGCAGTGTCCAAAAATATGAAGAGATTTAAGAGAAAATAGCAAACTTCCAGGAGCCTGAGTGGTCTGGAAGCATGCAGTAGAGCTGAAGGTTTGAAAAGGGCTCCTCAGGAATGTAATTGACCTTGTAGTTCTTTTATTATTATTTTTTAAATAAATATCTGATGGTGGTGACGAATATGTGGCACATGACACATTTTGAGCAACCACAAAATAATAGTAAATATTGTTCAGAACTCATCGTTTGTAGTTTTTAATACATATTATGATGTACTCTTTCATGTGGTAAATATATTATTCAATGAAATTATTACTTTTTGTTGTTTTAATCAAGTTGAAATGATTATCTCCTATCTGAGGACAACTGGTTTTGTAGGGCATGGGCCAACATATAATCATTAAATTAATAAAAATTAAAAATAAACCTATGAAAAAACCTTACAAATGTGCAAAGGACCCCCTGATTATGCCCGTGATTCTTTTTATTCATTAAAATGTTGTAAATTTCCAACAGAAATAGCATTTTTCTTAGCGGGACATGATTTATCCAAATTCCCAAGAATCAGTGACATACTACACATATTCAATAAAGTAAGGACCTCCAAGCAGAAACACACACACACAAGCAGAAACACACACAATGAACCAACAAAACCACGCTTAAATACACATGAGACTAACAAAGTAACAAGACACACCTGGGGAAGGGGCTTGGAGAACACAGAGGATTGGCTGATGGAAACACTGGGGAGAAACAGAGTAATCTGGGTAAATGAGTCAAACTCAGGGGAGGTGTGAGACTGGTCTGGGCAAACGAGACTGGCACATAGAGGGCACAGGAGAACAAGACCAAAAACACAGGGAGAACAGAAAACAAACACCGTCCCAACTAAGTCCAAAAACAACAGTCTAAACACAGGAGCATGAAAAAGTTCACACTGCAAGTTCTGTGGAAGTGCACTGCAAGCATTATCCATGCCAGCAGTTCGACAGTTAGACTTTACCAGCACCTCTTATCATTTCCTATGCATTGGGCTTGATTGCCCCTGAGCCCTCGGGGTCATGTCTTCCCTTCATTTCTCATTGTGTCATTGTGAATTGTCAAACAAAAATCCTCCCTCGATAAAGGATATTTAGGAAATGACCTTGACCATGGTGTGTTTCCGCTCATGTTCAAGAGGTCATAATGACTAGCACGACAAAAACGCCCACAGACAGTTTTCATAAGCTGTAAACCAGGGCTTTTCAAATATCTGCCATTCGATTAAAGAGATACCTCACAGACACTTCTGGATAATTTTAGAAAAGCTTAAAGTCACTCCTTTTCATGTACTTGTACGCAGCATGAAGCCATGCCAAACAGTATAATTAGGCTATCTTGGCTCAAATTGTTGGATGTCTGTGTGATCAAATAGCAGCTACATGATCCCATAGATATCCAGGAACTGAGCTAAGCTATGAGGGAACCTTTTTCTAAAATTTGTCAAAGGGGAGACCCACAGTGTCAGACTTTGAAAACCCATGCTCTAAACCATAAAACCATCAGTGGCACAAGCCCCTCTAGACGCCAACAGTTTGCAATCTGCAGATAAAATGTGTGCACACTGGCTTTAGGTGGGCTTACCTTTCATGTCATCTTTGCGCATGCAGTTGACCACAATTTGTGACTCATTCCCTCTTTCTCATAGGGCGGAGGTTTTCTAGGTGGGAGGCGGGGATGGGGGGCACCAAAACTCATGGAGCATCTCTAACAAACCCAATCTTTAAAATGAGTCATCAAAGGGGTGCTGCACTGTAGAAAGGTCATTTAGAAGTAACTCCAGGGAATCTGACGATTTTTCATCCATTCCCCAAGTCAAACTAATAGATGCCTTTGGAGTCAACCTTTGCCTGCCATTTGATCTTATGTTGATGTTGAACAGCAGTATGAAGCTATTTTGGGATATTTAATGGGATCGTGCTACTTTCATAGACATTCAGTAATTGAGATGGGGGACACCTTTTCCTAAGCTTTTTCAAGGGGAGGCCCACGGTCTTTGAAAGCCCTGTCACAGGGTATTTTCGAAGTTGGCAGGAAATGAGAGATAAAGTTGAATGAGAGTGTTTTTCTAATGAATATGGGATCAAACCACAACAGTCCAGTGATGCCTTGATTAATACATTACAGGCCCCCAGCTCTCAGTCCCTATGTTTCTTCTCTCCTTCCTGTTGGGACTGGGCCTGGGAAAGTAATTAAGGCTAAAATCCTGGAGGCCGAGTCTAATCAGCTGCACTGTATTCTCTTCAGAGACAATAGAAAGAGATACCCCAGAGATTTCATGCTATTCTGTTGTCCTACAAAAGGCCACAGACCACTAAGCCTAGAGAATGCAGCTACGGCGGCTGCAGTGTGTGAAGTGGAGGTGTGCATAAGTCTTGTCACAAAGTGAACATTAGTAGTGCAACCCACAGCTGCTGCCTCGACTTATTTGGAACTGTTGGTATGTTTAATTCCCAGGGATGTGGAGACATACTGTATGAAGTACTTTGGGATGTTTTTCTGAAGATAAATAAAACCTCTCTAGAGTCACCAGAGCCCTGAGGCTTTTTTCCAATACTGTGATTTATTGTCATCATCCATCAACAGATATGATAACCAGAGTACGTTCAGACTGGTGGCTGTGTTTACCTATCAGGAGAATTTAGTGTGGAAAAATGGGTTCATGCTCAACAAAAATAGAGTTTAATGGGGGCTCACTTTAGCCTAATTGCCTTCATCCATCATGAATGTGATTTCTGCGAGCAAAAGCCTCACATCATGGTACCCGAACAAGCCTGAAGATTTTTGTAAGCCTTAGTATCAGAGTATTCCCCATCCTGCTCCTGAGCCGTCTTCTTTAGAGCTTTGTGTGTCTGTCAGTAGTAGGGTTCATACTGTGCTTTATTTCTATGGAAAGCATTGATGTGATTCTGGGACTTGCATTCAGTCCTTCCCGTTAGTGAGCTCATTGGTATTCTGAGCCACAGCGGAGCGCGCTACTGTCTGGCCCTTCATTACCATATGTTTTCTTGGGGCAGCGGGCTCTTTGGAAACAAAGTTCGGGTGACTCGCCAGCCAGCCGAAGCACATTCCTGCACCTCGCCAGCTCGAAACCAGCAAAAATAAGTCATGGTGAAATAAACTCCTAAGTCTGGAGTTGCCGTTTCATATAAACTTTTGGTGGTTAATATGGTAAAAATTCCTCATCTCACTGTATCGGCTGTAAACACATATTAGGTGGCATTTCAGTGCTGTGGAAATTCAGAGAGATCTGACCCTATAAATAGGTTTCCATTCAGCCCACTCTAAATGTACAGTAAGTGTGAGTGTCCTGACTCATGCAGAGCTTCAGTGTCTGTCAGTCCTATAATGAAGTTAGCAGGGGTATTAGTCAGGCTCTAGCAGGCTTCGGGGGTTAGAGATGAGTTTGCCCCAGCATTACGTCATGCAGTTGTAAATGTGGCTCCGTGGTCAGCATACCACTGGAAACCAGTCATTCATTCTTTCTACTATTAGTGCACTGGCTGCCACAGAGCTGACTGAAAGCCTTTTATGAGGAAACAAGAAAAGTATCAAAGACTGATGTGTCATTTTTTTTTTTTTTTTTTTTTTTTGGCAGATTCCAATGGGTGTCACACATTTGCTACTGCCAAATCAATGCATATTTTTGAAGTGTGACATCTTTTCAGCCTCACTGAAGATTTATCTTTTTAGGGTTTCCATTCCGTAATGCTGTAATTCATGATTTCTCTGCTTTTCAAATGTTATGAGGTTGTCTAATGAACCTTCAGCACTCCTTTAAATCTGAGTCCCATGCAGGCTGCCTGGCTCTGGAATAGCCTCCCATCCCAGATTAAGTCCTTTTCCACCACTGACACGTTTAAATTAAATTGTTTGTCAAGTCCATTCTTAATTTAACTCTTCCCATTGAGTTTTAATCTGTTGATGTTTTTATTCATTTCCTCTAAACTTCTTGATTTCTTATTTTAATATTTTGAAGTTTGGTTTTACCTTTTTCTCTCCAATGTGTTTTCCATTTTGTGGTTATTTTTATACAAATTTTGGGGTCATTTTATGGAAATTTTCTTGGAATTTAATTAGAACTTTTATTTATTTATTTTGCTAATTTTCCAATATATTTTTTGCCTAGTTTTCTATTATTATTATTTCTATTATTTCATGTATTTTTTTTTTTCCATTTTCTGATGACTGTAATTCATTACAAATTTCTCACTAATTTTCAGGTAATTTCTTGTTAATTTGTCCCTGTGTTTTTGAAAAAAAAAATAAAAAAATCAGCAAATCAGCAATCAGCAAATGTGTTCATGTTTTAATGGGTCATTGTGGAATTACAGTCATTTAATAAAACAATGACACACTCACAGCATTCTGTATATGGGAGGGAGCGTCTCAGACAGGTCACAATGCAAAGCCAAGGCTCATGAATGCAGGAACAACGAGCAGCGAGCCACTAAGGCTGCATGAACTGACTGGCCTTGGCTCACAAATGTGTCCCACTTTCCAGCCGTCTCACCATAAAACCCCTGTGCCGTGCCTGCTGTGTGAGGGGGGAAAGCCTTTACTTTGTGGCAAGCATTGTAAAATGAGTAATGAGTTTAGTGTTGCAAAAAAAATCTTGAGACATGGGCGTTGGTTAGGTAGGACGAGGTGTGTCCCTTGAATTCAAGTTAAGTCAAGTCCACTTTTAATTTTTGACAAGTGACAGTATCCAGACTACACGCAGCTCCACAAAAAGAAATACAGTGCCCAGAAAGCCAAGGACACCGACTAAAGAGAAACATCAGCTGACAAAGTCCTACAGAGGGCTTTATGGCATATAATTCCAGCCTCGACCGACAGCTTTTGACAACGGTGCCTGAGAATATATTCTCTTTTACTGATTTACTAATTTCTCTCCAACTCTTCAGATTCAGATCATACCACAGGACTGCATAGACCCATGATCCATTTCTGTTTTTTGACTTGAAGCTGAACATTGCATCACTGCTGCACTTTGTGTTTAGATAATGCCAGCTGGCTGATTATCACTGTGCTGTAGCCACCATATCCAACAGCCTGGGATAATTCACCTATTTTGAAAAATGTGATATTAGATTAATATCAATCTGTGATGTACCTTTTATATTAAATTTCAACATCTATAGTGTCTCTGAATACAATAACCAACAGAACGTAGAGCACTATGTTAATTATGAATGGGTGTAATTGTAATGTCTTGATATATTACAGTGATAGTTCATCCATTTAGAAAATAATGATACTATTTACTTAGGTAGTTGTATGTGCATTTTAGTTTTGGATGGTGACTTATCCTTTGAATGATATTTACTATACATGGATGTAAGGCTTTGCATATCAATAGAGAGGAAGAATTTATTTTATTTTATTTATTTTATTTTTGCTGTACCCCCAGATGTGCATGCATTCAGGGCACAAGTTCCATCTGTATAATCTATGTATAATATTTTATTATATTTACCAAATAAAAATATCTCGTCTGTCCCTACATCTAATAGAATTTTTTTTTTTTTTTTTTTTTTTTTTTTTACAAATCTTAATATCGTGTAATTCATAGTATTTTTGTACTTGGTGGTTTTGGTAGTAATATGGGCACCGTTTTTTGTATCTTTCTATGGAAAATGTACTCTAGCGTATATCCTCAGCCGGACAGTCACGTACACTGGCACCCTCCTACTCTGATGACGCAACAGCCGGAATCTCCTTATTTGGTCAAACGTTACGTCGTAAGAGCAGGGCTCTTTAAGCAAAGCCGCCACTCGCACCCGGCACTCAGCGGAGAAGTGTGACAACTGAATCCATCACACACACACACATACACAGAGAGAGACATACAGATACACACACCTCTGGATTTTGGAGTTGGACAGAGATTGGAATACAACATGCTGAAGAGTGGAGTAGCCGCTGCTGTTGTCGCTCTCTTCGTCAATGTGTTTGTCGCCAGAGCGTCAGCCTCAGGTGGGTCCCATCTGCTCAACTCATAGAATTTAATCTCACAGAATTATTAATTTTTAAATAATTATTTATGCATATTCTGTTTTGCTTATCGAGTAGATGGATTTTCCACTACTTGGTATTATAGCCTACAGTTTGTCTCAGACTTAGACAAATTAAGTCAAACTTTACTGCTTCTCGCGGGGGGAAGTTACATCATTTCAGCAACTACACAACAGAAAGAGAAAGAGAATAAGAATGGGGAAAAAATGAAATCATCATAACAAATGGGGAAAACACATGCATCCGGCAAAGACTATGAATAATAGGAATAGGGGAAAGTGCGGATTACAACATCACTGGAATTATAGAGTAATGGGCGCAGAGCGTGCATGTGCAATATGATAATACACTATCAGAGCAAATGTAAGTGGTAACACTATGAAAAATCGTATTTAAATATATGCAGTTGGTTAAATGCCTGTAACAAGGAGAATATTCAGACATCAGCCCTGATTTACTGTACAAGTAAAAGGTAAATGTGTATTCAGCCAGCAGGTGCAAGGCAGCAGAGAACACAGTACACTCCACATTTGGAGTGCCATGCAGGCAGTGTGTGTTGCTGAGCTACCTGGGCGTGGAGACACCTCTCCAGAAAGATTGCTGTACATTATTTGACCTCCAACACCTGATATTAGATCTCCAGGCTGTTCATATGGCAACCCGTTTCATCTTGCAGATTCCTTTCCCAAAGCACAAAATGTCACTTGGATATCTACCAACTTTAAAACCCTGCTGAAGTGGGAACCCAAGCCGACAGCTGATTACACCTACACTGTTGAGTTCTCTCCGTAAGTACCCGCATGCAAACCCCCTATGTGGCAAAGTGACTTTTTTTTTTCTTTTTATTGCAATGGCATTCAATCCCCATAGGTAAATCATTAATATGTAACAACCTTCCTTCATGATAAATGTAAACGCTTAGTGTTAGATTGAATCATGCTCCCTTTAGAGGTCAGGGAGGAGAGATTCACGGCAGCAGATAAGACGTCAGTATTGATTCACTAAAAGCTTTTACTGGAATGTTTAATTTAGGTGAAAGATCTCCAGTCAATAAGATGAGATGCCAGTGGAACCAAAAATGTCCTTTTCTGTGTAAACCTAAATGCATGTTTCAATTACACTTTACTTAAAGGATCATACCAGTCATTCTGCATGCCAGTCATTTCCTGAAGCAAGCAGTTGCATTTTAGAACTGTAATATCATTTTCCTCCCTTTTATCCAGCCGCTGATTTCCATTCATTCCACCACAATATGAATATGAACTTTCAGAGACGTCAACCTTTCTTCACACCAGTATTCCATGTTTTGTTCTGAAGACTTGAACAATTAGAGGGGCGTGTTTCAGACCAAAATTCAAATTTTAAAATCAACGCAAATATACTGCAATGTAAAATTGGGCTAAAATTGTAGTAAATGGATCAAACATTAAAAATTACTGCTTTGGTCCATAATAAGGATAGATAAGCTTTTTTTCAGACCAAATCCCAAATGGAAAATTACAGTCTAACTTCATGTCCTTAACTACAGTGTTGTCGCACCCTGTTGCACTGTGCTCTGTTTATAACAATTATCATGTACTGACAGTGTGCTTGTAATATGCTTATGATACTTTTATGCTTCCTTGATCTTGCAGTGCCCCTATAATGACCTATGATGCTCTTATGATGATATATAATTGCGTTACAGTGTCTTTTCTAATGGAATTATTTGACTCCCTGTTGCTGCAGGCTTGGTAAGGACCGACAGAGGAACCCTCACTGCATCCGGACCACAGAGACAATGTGCGATTTGACCAACTCTCTGAGCGACGTGAAGGCCACCTACTCGGCTGACGTGCGGTCTGAACCCCCCCGCGGGGTGAACTCCGACCTCATCGAGTTCCCCTACACCAGCTCAGAGCGATTCTGCCCCTACAAAGACAGTAGGTCCCTCCTTGTGCGCACATGCAGGCATGAAAAGCAGACATATAAGAGCTAATAATGAGGAGTCACATGTCATTGCACACACAAAAAAATAAATAATATGAAAAACGGTGAAAAGATAGGAGCACTGGTTCAGCTGGCTTACCATGTCTTGAGTTTGAATCTTGTTGGGATCTTTGTTGCATGGCTCTTTTCAGTCTATATAAAGCACAAACACCTTAAATATGCTAGACATGCATAATGGCTGATAACAAGACCACAGAAAAACATACTTATCATAAATGAAAAAGGGATCAGAGATCACAAGGCTTACTTGCAAGTGCACTGTACCATACAATGCATTCCGAGATATGTGCAATCTACTTAGCCTGCCAGCACAGCATTCCCTGACCCCACCCTCCTCCTCCTCCTCCTCCTCTATCCACAGCTGACATAGGCAAACCTGACTTCAAAATCGAGGTGAGCAAGGACAAAAGGAAGACCACCCTGTACGTGAGCGACCCGCTCACCGCCCTGTTCGAGAACGGCCGCCAGCTGAGCATCAGGGATGTCTTCGCAGACGAACTGCAGTACAAGGTTCTCTACTGGAGGGCCACAAGCACGGGCAAGGTGAGCTCTACCGGTCTTGTAGGGGCAAGTAGGTAGAACAATAAACCAAGAGGGCGGCTTGTGCTGATACTTTTAGACTGAAGACACAGATAATTGATATTTTGTGCCAGTATAAATAATAACATGCAGTCTTTTGCCCTTGTCTGTGAAGTTTTGTCCCCGTGCCATGAGGTTTAAATCAAATGTCAGCAGGTGTTGATTATTCTTATTCTTATTTTTATTCTTATTATTGCAATTAGTATACATAGTAGTAGATGTAGTAGTAGTGATAATAACAGTTGTAGTAGTAGTGGTAATAGAAGTAGTAGTAGGTGTAGTTGTAGTAGCAGTAACAGCAGTAGTGCTCTGTTTTCCTGGCCTTTGTTCGAAGTCTGGTGGAAGAGTTCCGGACTAGCTGAAGTTGTCCTATCAGCATTTTTGGTAGCTTTAGTAGCAGTAATTAAATAGCATTAGAATTGGTAGCAGTAGCAGCAGCAGCAATAGTAGTAGTAATAGTCATAGTACTAATAGTACACATATTAGTGCTAATACTGGTAGTAATATGCGCAATCTCTCATTTCTGTAGTTTTTGTTGTAATATTTTTGTAGAATTAATCCATGTATTTATACATAATGCAAATAATACACTTTTTTTACACCTAGGAATAATGCACAATTAGGATTAATGCACATATGTTTATATTTCATACTTCAGGTGACCCAACCAATTGCAACTGACCCAAAATCCCTTGGGGATTAATAAAGTATTGCTGATTCTGAATGGTAGTAGTAATAGTACCAGTAATAGTATTACAATACTATTATATACTATATACTATATACTATTATAGTTAATAGTACTATTAGTTGTACTAGCAGTAGTAGAATAGCAGTAGTAGAATTATTATTAATTTATTGGAGTTTAATCTGGCTTGGGACCCTTGTCATTGTTCGTTTTCTCTCTTTTTCTGTCTTTGATGTGTCACCTCACTATAGAGTGTCCTATAAAATAAAAAAAATGACAATAAAAAAGAGATAAAACTTGCATCTCTACTGTACCAGCCTGCAAAAAACCATAACAGTCGAACCCTACGATGCAAATTCCTGCACCAGTGTCACCAAGAAAAATAACACTATTCATTTTGATCCACTGGCTGTAACCGCGTTCTAGACAGAACAATAACAACAAGACAATAACTAGGATATGAAGCTGATGTCTTTCTGCTGTTTGTTGTCCGTAGAAAGTGCACTTGTCCAAGAGCAGTGAGATAGAGCTGACCAGGCTGGATCGAGGGGAGAGTTACTGCTTCACCGTCCAGGCCTACATCCCCACCCGCAGCATCAGCAAGCAGCTGGGAGACCCCAGCCACGTCAAGTGCTCCCAAAATGATAACCCCTCTATATTCGACAGTAAGTAGAAGGCTACCTCAGGCTCCTGTCCTATCACACACTCAAGTCAGATCAAGTCTAATTTGATTCCCACAGCACATTTCATAAGATTGTGCAATCATATTGCTGGAATGAAACACATCTACAAGAGCTGCCATAGAGAACCTGCTAGTATTCTTGCTCTTACAACACTGACTTCGAAGTGAATCTGTGTTTTTTCCTCCCGGTAACTGGTCAGGGTCAAAGACGGGAAGTGGACCTTTCGAAATAAACATGCATGAGCTGCTTGCGTATGGGAAAGTGGGCTGAGGAGGAAGGAAGGCAGAGGGGAACCCCCTTTGACCTGTCTGTCTGGTTCAGATCTGATCTATGGTGTCTGATTGATTTTACTGCAGACATCTATTGTTAACCCCTACATGATGAGGCACAGGTTGGATTATAATCTGTGATTATGTCAGTCTGTTGATAATGAGCATAGCAACAAATCACACAAACGTCCCCGGTCCATCTGTTGCACTGTATGTTCTGTAAAGGTCAAATGCAGGTAAAATGACTTCAAGGACTATTTTGTCTCTGCTAGAGAGCTGTGTCCTGTGCTCGTGCTTTAGCAAACAGAATGCTAACAGACTGCAGACTCTTGGCATTATCCAAAGAATGAAAAGAAACTTTTAGTTATTCAGTGTTCTTATTTGATCCCCCGTAGATTCATTACTTCTGGAAACTCAATCCTCATTAGTCATCAACTTTGACAAATCAACAAAATTAACAAATCAACTTGAACAAGCCTCGTTGGTTTAAATGTGTCCTTAGCCTCTCACCCACCCACCCACCCACTCATATGTCCAGTAGAAAATATGCTTCTGTCTTCAGAATGGAAAAATGATGAGTGTCCACAAAAACCTCTGAGTCACTAGGAGGTTTGGTTGCACAGATATGGGCCCAGTGGAGCCTCCGTTATAAGTTAACAGGAGATATGTGAAATCTTTGGTTGATACTTAACTTAGGGATCTATATATATATATATATATATATATATATATATATATATATATGTATCATAGGGACCCATATATATCATAGAATTGTGGGAAAAAATTCTGGGGTAGGGCTTACATTTGGACCCCCCAAGCGTCTGTACCATTGTCAGGCCTTTGCTTGTGCGGTGGGAAAAGCCGGAGCTGTGTGGATCCACAGGGGATCACAGCAGTAGTGAATGCAATCATGTAAACGATGTTTGTTTTCAATAAAAGATAGCACACTGTGGCACTTTCACGGATAAATACAGGATGGACACATATACTGTGTAACCATTCACGCACACACACACACACACACACACACAGGGATTAGCTGTAGGTCAACGTGTTTGTCCGAGGCTGATGGGAAGTTTAGAGGGTGAGGGGGTGCTGATGAATGACTCATGTCTTTGTTTGGACTGCATTAGAGACACAGCTCAGCAACACTCCCTCACACTGCGCTGTGTGCACAGATGTTTATGAGGCCAAAACTTGTAAAAGTATTTAAGCACTTTAAGAGGCTGCCCTACATTTATTGTATGTTATATATATTTATATAAACGCAAAGGGGAAAATAACAGTGTTACATGTTTCATTGCAAGTGTGTTGGTTTGTGTAGTTACCTGAGTTACGAGTCCACATGGTGGTGAGATATGCTCCTTAGTTGCTCTGTGCTCCCCTGGGCTGATAAGCTATCTTTCTCTTAACTTCCATAGTGCAGCGAAACATAAATGTACATGAAAAAAACAGATTATGTCAATATGAAAAACAACAACAACAACAACAACAAGTCTGATGCTTATTTATTTTTTGTGTAATTACATTTATTTGTGGAAGTACTCTCAGGTTGTTTCTTCTGGCACAGGATTCCTATGCAGAGGTTTCCTGCAGAAACTACCTACCTGCCGGATCTACTTTCCAATTTAACTTGGAAAATAACACAAAAAGAGCTGTTTCATTTCCTCAAAAAAATGGGTACCTGGACTTATTGTGGAGCAACTAATGAAGATATCGATCAAATTCAGTCTCAGTCAAAGTGGATTATGTCAGTCCAAAAAAACAGCAAAAGTCCCAGTGTCCATTTTGAGGAAATTGAACGGCTTTGCACTGGCGGTGCAAACAGCTATTTCAAGTGGAAAGCAGACTGGGCAGGTAGCATCTGAATCTGCATGGTAACCTTGCACCAGGAAGAAACAATAGTACTTTCACAAATATTTGCAATTACATGAAAATAAATGGGTACAGGGACTTGTTGCTTTTTATGTTGGCATAACCCACCTTGCTGGTGTTGGTTTACGTGGCAAACATGTTCTTTCAGGAGCTGTTTTGCTGTGCTATGGAACTAATGTGGAGTAATGTAACACCTAGTTAACAAAATACCTGAATAAAATAAAATAAAATAAAATAAAATACCAAAATACCTACTGTAGGTGTTACATTAAATTACTAGTAGCACAGCACCTCTTCCCTGTAGAATTTGGCATTTTGACCTAAACCTTACTGGTTCAGGTTCAGATTATTTTTTATTCCAGCAGGTTGGATAAGTCAGGGAGGACATAGATACAGTATTTATGTTTTACGTGCCTGCTTGCCTGCTACTGAAAATAAGACTCCTACAATCCCCATATTGCCAAGTATGAAGTTCTGGCCCGTGTCCAGTGTGGTTTTGGCCTCTTACACACTCACCTCTATCCTTTTGGAGAGCTTCAATTTATTCAGGCCAATTTAGCACAAATGTCTGAATATTGATGCATAAAACTCAGTGATTATCTGAATGCTGAATATAAAAAAAGATATCTGAGGCCACCCTATTCTAATCTAATCTAATCTTGTCGTCCACAGAGTACTCCGTCGGTGTGATCGTAGGTGGCATCTTCCTCATTCTGCTGTTTGTCGGAGGCGTCATCGCTGCCATAGTGTTCTGCTGCAAGCGCAAGAGGAGAGATGAGAAAACTGGGAAAGAGGGAACGCCACTGCAAAGTGTGTGAGCAGTGTGTTTTCAGCAACAGACACACACAGAAACACTCCATCGCTCACTCAGTTGTGGGAAAATAAGGTACAGCTGGACTGGACTGAAGCCTATGAGGGAGGGTAGGAGGGCAGAGCCAGTTCAACATTCCACTGTCAGACACTGGAATTGAATCCTCCCTTTAGTTTCTGTGAAACTACCTCGTGAATATGTGACATATTTCTATCTGTCCTTTGAATGCT
Organism: Myripristis murdjan; assembly: GCF_902150065.1. Lineage (NCBI taxonomy): Eukaryota > Metazoa > Chordata > Actinopteri > Holocentriformes > Holocentridae > Myripristis > Myripristis murdjan. The sequence continues at coordinate 25,257,607 of NC_043999.1, read as the reverse complement.
GCAGATAATACTGTTTGAACAGAATGAAAATCAAATGCTCCACGTATTGGTCAAAGGGATTTTAGCCACACTGCTCAAGCCTGACAACATTCTGTTCTTTATTGTTTTTAGTTTTATTTTCCATTTTTTATTTTTAGTCTTGGTGACTGGTACTTCTGCTGTTTCTTGACTTATGATAAACACTACCAACTGCTTTTATTTATTTTATTTTGTCTAACCATATCTAACTTAATATTACTGCTGGGAAAATAGGATATGATTTTTGGGAGAGTGGTGAATACTACATTATATTGGAAATCAAGATTAGTATATTTTATTTTTGTATTCAAGTGGTTAATTTATTGTGTTTAACTGCAGTTAACGTGTTGTTTGTATATGATGCTATTTTTGGCTGTTTTATGCTTCAGTGGACTGTTGGAGATCAGCTGAAATATTGAAATGTATATAAATCTTTTCTACAATGCACATCCACAGATTTGAATAAAATCTACTGCATTTGTCTATGTGAATAATGTCCGACGATTGTGGATTGTTTTATACACATGGTTTTCATACTGTCTAACAAATTACACTAATGTAGTTGTAAAGGTGTTCACACTGAAAATGCTGGTGTTTGGTGTTTTGTGGGTTATTAAACATGGAGGGTGCAGACCGACGAGTTGTGCTCATTCGTTTGTGGCAACATGTTCACACAGTAGAGCTCGCTGAATAACACTTGAACTGATTGACACTTAAGACCTGAGAGGGCTTTGGATTTGGGGTTTATAAGACGTCCCACAGGCTTTCAGCTGAATCAAGTCAATGCAATAATAACGTCCGTGATCGAAGTTTTCCTCCCTGCAAATTGTTCTTGAAAGCCTCCCATTAAAAAATATGTACATATCCTCAGTGGTCATATATCACAAAGTAGTCCACTGAAATGTCCTGTTTCTAAGTATGTACAGTACATGGCAAACAGTGAAAACAAATTCCCACTGAGAACATTCGAGTTCTGCTCTGTGCTGTTGTTATAGTTGGCACGATCAAAGATGAAAACAAATGCCTCCTAATAATTATAGCATGTAGCCCGTTGAATGATGTACGCTTCCTTTTGATTTGACTTGAAGAGGAAAGCAGTGCTGAGCTCCAAGTTGAAAGTGTTTATCATACTCCTTTATCATACTCCTAACAGCCCAAATTCTGCCGCACATCCTGTCATAAAGCCTCTTGTGTGAAGGATACAGAAACATGATGACCCCGTGAACCCAGCGTTGTATTTCTGCAACATTAAAACAAATTCTAGCAGTCTGGCGTTAAAACAAATCCCCCTAAAATCTTGTATTACGGATTCACCCTCAAGATAACGCCATTTTTCTAGCACTTCATGTTAGAAAACAGACAAAAGAGTACAGGTCAAATATTTTTGGTAAAATTACCAGCAAACCAA
>NC_043999.1:23976181-23993681 GCF_902150065.1 Myripristis murdjan | reverse complement strand
CTCGTAATTAAAACTCAACAGCGTTAATGAGCTGGCTTCTCTGACTGTGGCATAACTTTAATGACCTCTCACAGGGGCTAAACTGGCGACAGCCATGTGCTGCACCACCTTTTAATAATCCCATTTGTTTCCTCATTTAGATTTGATTGGCTATGAAATGCATCGGCCTGCCGGGAGTCGCATTTCAGCATCCATCAGCATTTCCTTGTTGTAAGTTGACGGCACAAATAGAAACATTCTTGCACATGAGCATGCATCAGCACACCCCTTAACTGCACACACGCACACACACACACACACACACACACACACACACACACACACACATAAAAGCATGGTTTCTGTATGCAGTATGAATTATGCAGTGCACCGAGAGGTTCCTGTGTGTTGTGTCGTGTACAGTAACACAGTCATGTGAGTGAACCAGCAGACAACACATACTAGGTGCTGAGGGCTGGTAAGGCAGCTGTTTACATGTTTGTTTATATTTGTTTGTGGGAGTACATGTTAGTTTTGATCATGCATCTCTGCCATGACATAAATAAGAGATTGAAACTCATCAAAACACAGCAGTGCTGCTGCTTTTAGGAAAATTAATATGGACGACATCATTACAGTGATGGAATACTGGTGTGAAGAAAGTCTGAAGTCTCTGAAGTCTGAAAGTTCATTTTCATATCGTGATGGAATGAATAGAAACCAATGGTTGCATAAAAGAGAGGAAAATGATATCAGAATTCTAAAATTTGACTGCTTGCTTTGGGAAAAGAATAGCAAAAACAAAGAATGAGGTATATTCACTAAACATGCAAAATCACCGGAATGGTCCTTTAAGCATCTCCTCAGTTTAATCTATTGTCTGCAATAGAAATACTAGTTGATCTAATTTTAACTTAAATGAGTATATATTTGCACTTGCAATAATGAAATATTATTCAGCTTAGAGTAGAAAAAAAATCAATTCATGCTCTCAATTGCAAAGGGGTTGGATGTTTTGGCGTGCACAATAACAGAGCTGTCAATTTAGTCTCTTTGTGCCACCACGTTATTTTTAGACGAGTCTCTTACATAGCTTGAGCTTGTTCAGCACAGAAATTAATTGAAATTTGCTTATGTGCAGTAAAAGCCCCTCTCCTGAATGCCGCCCGAGCTCAGTCAGCGGCTGGTTCGGCTTCTGCAACCTGTCCAGGCTGTTAAAGGCCAGTTGGAGTCTAACTAGAGGGGACGAAGAAATCTCATATCATGGCAGATCCGTGCGCCAGAGTTCAGCGAATGCCAGCTTATTGCTATCGAAAAGGTCACCGGGCTAGAAGCAGAATAAAAGGTCTTTACTGGGGAGAGTGGTGTGTGTGTGTGTGTATGTGTGTGAGATGCTGTCTCCCTTTATCTATGACCCTGGGAGGAAGGCCACAACCTGAGATCATCATGCTCATATAAGCACCACACCCTCAAGCTGCTGCATCTCACCCCCCACTCCCCCCACCTCTTTTTTTTCCCTCTCTCTCTCTCTCTCTCTCTCTCTTGTCTCTCTCTCTCTCTCTCCTTTCAGCAGGCTTGGGTGTCTGATACCTTCAGCCCTCCAGGAAGCAGACGCGAGGCTTTGAAACACACCAGCCTGCACGGGCGCAAAATCAATTACCAGAGAGATGAAATTCTCCGATAACACGGCCTAATGATAATTGCCTCGAATCTGCAATGATCATACCCGTGATGCAAACCGCTATTGGCATTGCAGCGGTGTATTGGCAGCCGGAGTAGCTGGAATATCAATGATAATTGCTCTGATGTTGATTTGGAGCCCCGGGTAAACATAAACCAATTGCGCAGGATTGGACTGTATGGGAAGCGGTGGGGGTCATATTTCACCGATGTTTGTGTGATTTGTGACCAGTGGAGTACAGCGCTGCGGCTGCACACAGGAAATGGTTACGGGGAGGAGCAAAACCGCTCGCTGTTTTAATTGAAAAGCTCCTATCACATCGAGTGGCAAAGGCATGGGGACGGCAGCGCCAAGCTCCCCGCTAATTCAATAAGCAATCACCAGACTGTTAAAAAGGCATGCTATAATAATAACAATGATAATAAACTTGGATTCGGCTGTGAGGTCCAGAGATAGAACGGCTGCGGCGGCGGCATCAGACACGGGTGACCGCCGTTCATCGAGGATTCAGACGTCGTCCGGTTTATCCGGCGGTCCTATATGAGGCAACGCTTCAGGTTCAGACGTGGATCGATCAGGGGTCACGGGGCGGCCCGCTGGGAGAGGGGAGGGTGACCCCATTTTGACGGTGACCTCCCAGAAATGGCATCCTATCAACAACCCCCCCCCCCGAACCCCCTCCCAGGCCGGCACCCCTCCCCACACGCCTACTTCAGCCAACCTTGGAGTCAGCCGATCACAGGGAGTCAGCGCTTTTCAAAAAGTGCCTGAGAGATGTCGGGCTGAATAATATGTCCTATGAATAAAACACATTAGCTACAAAACATATTGAATTATTCACATTTCAGAGCCTGCCCCTCCCCAACGCGGGAGATATTAGGTCTTCAGTCGCCGTATGGTTTGCACGTACTCCTCTGAGTCTCCCTCTCTCCCACTGTTGCTGCCTTTCTCACTCCTCCCTCTCCCTCTCCCTCTCTCTCGTGCTATTTTGCTCACTCTCTCTGTCATCTGTTAATTCCTCTCTCCCTCACTCCCTCTCTCTCTCTCTATCCCTCTCTCTTCTCAGCTGACTTTCTGCTGATGGTGGCTATCTATTTATACTCCTCAAGTAACTACTTTTCCTGGAATGTCTCACTATTTATCTAAAGAGCTCTTGAAGCCGTTGAGGAGTGCATTTGTTCTGAGAGAATCTTTGATGGCTTAGAAACACACGGCGGCCCAAAATGGATTCATCATTTAGCGTTAATCCAAAGCGACCAGCTGTGAGTTTCAAAGTGAAAAAGACCCAAATAAGTAGCAGGGCGGTTTGCTAATTAAATACTTGACCTGATATGCATCTCTTTTTTTTTTCCCATTTTGTTTTCCAGTCCCTCCAGGAATTCGTGATTTTGTGATTGCAAGATATTTTACCAAATCAACATTCCCTCTGAGATCCTGCAACTGCACGCCAATCAACTGATAAACAATTCTTCTGACTGGAGGAAAACAATAGCATTATCCTGCAAAACACAGAAAATTAATAGCAGCAGAGCTTCAACAAAACAGACTAAAAAAATCTACTGTTTCATAAAGGAGTTGAGTTTTAGCTTTGACTTGTAGCATTAATTAATAATCTCAACATTTTCACATAAACAAATATCTGTTTGGCTTCTCTTTATCACCAAGTGATCTGCAGTTTCACAGCAGTTTGTTTGCAATTAGCAGCACTGGGTATTCAGCAGTGACAGCTACCATGGCTGCACCACCTACAGAAATTCATACTTCATCAACAGAAAATCTGAGGGGGAAAAAAAAAATATTTTCACGTTTCTACCATCTCTGAGCCAAAAGCAGAGTAAACACTGCATTTCCAAAATGAAAAACACTTGAGGATGAGAATCTATGATGAGAGCACAGCAGCTGTGGCTTTTTCTTTTGGACTGTGGAGTTTTGCTATTGTTTCATAGCTCAGTCTACGCTAAATGTCTTTATTAATGTACTGAATGCAAAACATGAAAGCAATTAGGTATTGCCAAAAATCAAAGAACAAAAATCTTGAGCATTGGCACTGAAAGCTGATGCTCCAGCAACTTGCTCATAGATGCTGCTGTATGTTCATTCCATTATCTCACTAATAACACGCGAAGCTTGTGCAAACACTGTTGGAGCCCACTCTACATGGGCAAAAAATACAAACTCATCTGACATAAATTTTGATGTAAATCCACTTCATTTGGGGGAAATTTAAAATCAGTGCCAGTGCAGTCTGCTGACCAAATTGTATTTATGTGTGACCCACATGAGTGGTGCCGTGCCATTGGTCCGAAGGTCCTCGATTTCTGAAACCTCAATAGTCTGAAAAACATCCTAGAGGACTGAAAGACGCCTGTTATCCCGAATACAAACGCCCATCACTCCAAAGGCTATTGCTCTGAAAATACACACTCTGGAGTTACATGGGTTCAGTGACTGTCAGTGTTATGGCAAGTTTTGCATCCCTGCTGAGAAATGCATCCACCCCTGTTTACCCTAACCTCAGCCTAGGAACCTAACCTCAGGAAACCCCGGCCTAAATGCAACCAAATTTACACAATGGAAGTTTTTCGGACTGTTGGGGTTTTGGAATAATGGCCGTTTGTTTTCAGGATAAAGGGCCGTCGGACACTAACGGGATATCAGTCCAATGGGACATTTTTCAGACTATTGGGGTTTCTGAATAATGGGCCTTCAGACCAATGGGCAGTCGCCTTGTGTGCAAGGAGTGAGATGCCTGTGTGTGCTGTCATTAGCATCAAGCAGCACACCAGACAAGGTTTCCAGTGTGCAATCAGACGTCGCTCTGTAAATAACTAAATATTAGGTCAATGGACATAAACTCTATTTCATTGAGTAAGAAAGACAAGTGTTTTTCATGGCTCTTGGAAAGAGGAGGCAAAATTTCAATCAGGTGTATATGGCTAAATGACAAGTCCTCTTCTACAATGAGATGTCTACCAGTTGAAAACAAGTGGGCCTTGGGTAAACTTTGGGAGACAAAAAATGAAGAAGTAAAAAGAGGCTACTTTTAACAGACAGCAGGTAACAAGTCCTGGTTAAAAACTTTGCCATACTTTGGGTTGTCATTTTTCCCTAAAGTGGATGTATGGCTGTTAGGACTGGAATTCTTCAATTACAGGACAAATTATACAATTGTGCAAAAGGACTACGTACTTAAAGATGTTTTAAATATCGCAGGTTTGAAGCCTCTCCATGGGCTTCAGTCAGCACCAGTGCTGACTGAAGAAACATTGTGCTTTACCTCCACAGAAGCTAAGAAACCTGCCTGAACTACTTCTCCAACATGCTGAACTGCCTACATTATTCCTGACTGACTACATAGGAGATCTTTCTTTGCATTTCAGCAGGATGACTCTCATGTCAGAAGAAAAGTAAACCTGATCTCATCAGTACTTAGAAAAAACAAGAAATTACATCTATCTAAAATTAGGAATATGGCAAGCTAAAGGGCTTCGGTTAGCTGACAACATCAATGATATTTTTAGGGTGGCATCATATTTTTGCAGTATGTCGCAACCATGGGACAGACAGTGGACCATGCACAAGTCCAACACCTTAGCTTTACATGATGTACAACATCAACATGGACCCAATGAGTGCCATATATATAACCCATATGATATTAAACAGCTTTGCAAACTGTCTTGAACTGTGCTGATATCAGTTCATTATATTATGTCCTGATTTCATTAAATGATGGAGGTACAGGGTAGCAGCTAAAACACAGGGTTTCAGTGTTGGTGCAACCATTCAACATCATAATGTGTAATTGGTAGACTGACAGTGTATGTGTGTATGAATGTTTGGAAGGGGGTCAAGCTCACCAGGGCGCAGTAGGTCTCTGGAGGGTCCCCACAGGTGATGTTGGGGGGATCTAGAGTCACCTTCAGGTACTGGGTCATATCCGCTGCCTCAGGCTGGCAGGCCATGTAGTCCCAGGTCAGGCCTTCATCTGTGTAAACCTGGGACTTGCAGACGTCGTAGTGGCCCCAGGCTGCGGGGTAGTGCTGCATGGCCGCCTGGCAAACGCCGGTCCACAGGGCCTGCAGGGTCAACGCCAAATGGAAACGCATGACTGGTCCCCTCTCAGCTCCTTCTCAGGGACCTGGATCTCCTTATGAAGGTGCACGAACAAGGGATCCCTCTTCTGCCTCGGCTCAGAACCGCTCACTCAACTGGTTTCCAGCTTTGCTGAGGGAGAGGAGGCAGCATGCCCAGACTCCCTTTAGCAATTCAGAGGGGGGGAGCAAGGGTCGGGCAAACAGTGACTTCTTGTTTGTCTTTACTCTGTCTATCTCTTCCAGGTGGCCTTTTTCTTGGAGTGGGGGATAACTTCAGGGGGTGGCAAGGTCGCCAGCAGCCCGTTGAGAAGATAAGAGGAGAGGATGGAGGGAGGGAGGAGGATGGAGGAGAAGGAGGAGGAGGAGGAAGAGGGGGGAGGCGAGAAGGAGATAGCCCTCTGACACGCTGATAGGAAGATGAGTGACAGGTCTCCTCAGCTCGGCTGGCTGTCAATCATGGTCCTTGTCCTGTGTGGTGATCTGGTGCTGGGAAGAAATGAGAATACAAGAGGTGAGTTATACCTTGCTTAGGGGAATGGGATTTGACAGAGGGGGAACGTTAGCTGGCACCATGGCATGGGTGAAAGAAGTGTTTGTGTATCTATGTATGTGTGTGTGTGCGTATGTGTGCCTGTATGTTGGTGCCCACAAAGTTAAGGTTGGATGTTTGCTAACAAGGATGCCAGGCTGGTGTTTGTTATCCATCAGAACAGAGAGAATGAGTAGGCCATCAAAGTAACACACACACACACACACACACACACTGATTGATTGGCTACAAAGGAATACACAGCAGGTTGTTTACTGGTGTCTGGTAATCTTGTAGTAATCATCTTTGGTAGTGATCATCTTTTATGTCTTTGTTTTTATTCAATCTATCTTGGTCTTTGGAAAAGCTTTTTCCTGGTTAAATAAAGGCTAATTAAACTAAATGATAAGTAATTTTAAATTATATGCAAGTAATGGTGGAAGTTTTGTATAAGAGACTGGTAAAATCTATAAGAAATATGATACATAAATGATTTATGATTAATATGCTGCATTGAACTAGGGACTGTATTCCCTGTTTTCACCAGAAGTAAAGGTGCTGGGAGTTTGGAGGCTGTGTGGCTTTAAATAGTTCCAAAAATAAACCTGGCTACATCAGCTATACTGAGTCAGTGACATTTCATTTTAAAATGCACGAGTTAAAAGGAAAATCACAAACATATTTTTTGTGACTACTGCTAATGACTACAAGGGCAGTCTTCTTTTTTGTATAGTAGTAGTGGCCTATTATTACTCCACGTAGTGTTAGCATAGAGCGCCAGTGATCCACAGCCAGCCTGCACGAGCTGATGTGTCACAAACACTAAATCACCGACTTGACGTCATATCATCAATTTCTGTCTGCCAGCAGCTGCCTCACTTTTCCCTTTGTCTGCTCTGTGTATCAACAATCACCATGATGTGAATCACCTTAAAAGTATCCAGTTAGTCACACAGCACCACAAAGCACTTCAAACCTTTTGGCTCCCCCTCAGCACTGCCTTGTCTCATTAGGGCTGGCTACTGAGTGCCAAATTAGATGCAAGTTCCCGACTGGCTGGAAGTGAAACACCGACAACCAGCACTACTTTTCTTTCTTAACCGTCTTAATTCCTCTGAAAACGAATTCAGACATTTCTGTTATTGGCCGGCATAGTGACATTTAAAGCAAAATTGAACTTTGGTAGTGTTTTGAGTCCACATAGTGGTGAAATATCCACATAAACTGCTCTGGTGCTCCGGGCTGCTAATCCACAATACTGGATTGTGTGTCCCTCATTCACTTCAATAGCATGACCAACAGTGGTCCCCAAATAAAACTTCTGCAACAAAGTGGATATAATATTAAAAAACAACAAATTCTGGTACACTTCTTTGTGCTGAATTACTTAATTGAGAAAGTATTATTAAGGTTTGTTCTCTGGGTAAGGCTACCACACCATGTTTCCTGCAGATGCTACCTGCCAGAACTACTTTTCAATTGAAATAGGAAAATACAAACTAAGAGTTATTCCATTCCTCAAGACATGGGTACTGGGACTTGCTGTTTTTTTATAAATTTGCATAATCTGTTTTGGTGAATTCCTTATGTGCTAAAAGTGTTATTTGGGACCTGCAGGGGGAGCACAGAGCAACTAATGAGGATATTTCACCACCATGCCGACTCCTACAACGCCCAGGTAGAAATTTCACTTTGCAGTGATGCACAGTTTGACATTGTTTGTGTTCTGTGCATTGGTTGAAGCATAAACCTATAAAGGGTGATGTAAATTTTACATCCAAATTAGGGTTTCCAGATCTATCCCGTTTCCATTCCAGTGAGAAACTGAATGGGGTCTATTTTCATAAAAATTATTTCCAGTGCTAACACTGACTTATGCATTTCTAGATTAGATGAGATGGATTTTTGACCAGTTTAGAAGCTGCATTTAAACAAATACTAGCAAATTGTTAGCCTGCTGGCACGGTCACCACTCACATTTATAGGCTTGTCAGGACCCTTGTTAACCTATGAACACAGGCTGCTATTTTCAACATTGTCAAATGCTTTAGACTTGAGATGGCTGTGTCACTTGTCAAATATGATCAGAAATGAGTTAAAAGGGAGTAAAATCATCAAAGTGTAGACAAAATGTAGATGTAGATGTTTAGGACAAGTAGCGTCAGGACTATAATTAAATATGTAGTAACCATATTGTATGCTATTTTGAACTATATTACTCAATATACTCAAAAAGCAGTGATTGGCTTTACAGGATCTGAAAACCCCAGTCATTTTTTGCCATAAGGGAAAAACAATGGATCCCATGGTGGTCTAAAAGTCACAAAATGACAATACTTTACTAGGCTTTTGTAGTTCCTCAAATATCATCTGGTCTTCATCCACTGACATGACTTATCAATATAAGTGACTCTAATAGTGTGAACTTTCCCCCAGTAGTTTTTAATCACTCTTAATTTCTCTCCATCCACAGATCAGACTGCAGCCATTGCAAAGGGTTTCGATGCACACTGCAGGTACAAGGCTGTCCTGTCGCTAAAAATGTACCTGATGTTCAACGAATTAAAAATGCAGCAGATTATACATCACATATGTTACCTTTCATGAGCCTCTTTCAGTTATCAGTAACAATAATACTTCCTGGCAATACACACACTGATGTCAGAAATTATTTTCTAAGAGCAGAGTCACATTTTCAAAATAGCGGCTGTCTCATTTTGGAATTACACTCTCCATCTGTTGTCGACCAGAAAGAACCAGTTGTGTATAAAACCTCACACCAGCAATGTTTTCCTTCTCTGAGAGCGGCGGTAGTGTCAATTTGATTTTCATATGTTGTGTTTTGTATCACAGTAGGTTTGGCCCACATGAATGCCCGCCCTTACATTAACAAAAGACACGGTTAACTCTAAAAAGGCCGGTCAATTCTGAAAAATCTGAAACATTTAACTTTTCATTTATAAAATGAGCCGTGTCTGCTAAAAAACTACATTCTCATATAACTAAACTGAATTCTCAACTACGTTTTGAGGGGGAGTGTGTTTCTGATGTGGATTATGTTTGTTTGTAATGTATCACAAGGCCACAGGAGGAGGAAGGCGGGATGCTGGATGAGTCAAATTTTTTGCGTTATTTTACATTACCATAACCAAGTGCTTTTTATGTCCAAACCTAACCTTTCCTAACCTTAACCAAGTCGTTTTGGTGGCTAAAGTAATGAAACTGGCTGAAATGCTGCCCAACATGATATACAAATGATGTTGACTGGAAAAGTATTTGTGACGTGTCAGAAACAAACTACTTCAGGAACAAAATACATTTACCTCTAAACTTAATTAAGAATGCAGATTATTTGTGCAGGAAGTTATTTTTTTAATGTATAAGAGTCACTAAATGTGATGTTAGGTAAGGCTCTCTGGGTGCTGCAGTGACCCTGACGTCCCTCTCCACAGACAGGCCTGTGGAGAAGCTTTCCTGCCTGCACACAGCAGCCTGAAGGGAGCTGATTGATGGAGAGTTGAGCCAACGGTTAGAGAGAGGAGGGATGGACCAGCAGATATTTTAGTGCTGCTTAATCAGTCAGCCAGTGTGGGTGTGCTGACCCAACACACCTTCCAGTCCTCAGCGATCAATTAGATCCTATGTAGCTACAGCCAGAGTGCACAGGGTCTCCCAGTCTGGAGCAAGCGGGGCCGCCCCGCACACCAACACTGCTTCTGCTTGCCTAACATGCACTGCTGTTGTCACACAGCCCTCCCTGTTACATTTTTCAGTGACTTCACATTAGATTATTGCATTAAATTATACGAAGGCCAAACCAACAATTGTCAGGCATTATGTAGAAATGAATAAAAAGTCTGAAATCCAGCGCTAACAAGATGTGCAAAATAGGATCTGTCGCATCAGCAGGAGCAGAACTTACAGAGACAGGAGGACAAAATGAAATATGTGCATGGTGGGAATAAAATCATAATTGTAAAAATTATATTTCAAAAAAAGCATGTACTCAGTATGCAATAAATAACCATGACAAGGATATGGGAAAGACAATATCTGATTTTCCTAAGCTTTTTGTGTGTGCAGAAATGTGCTGATGCTCGTATTAACAGATCTGCAAGATGGCCCAAGTCTGCACCTTCACTTCTCCTTCCTAACAAGGATAATCCATACTGCCATGCACATTTGAAGACATATTCTGTGTATGAAAATGCGAAGGCACTCTAGCCCCTTTTTATGAAGCATATATCTATCTAGCAAGCTGATAATAGTCACTTTTTTGTTTTGTCTCCTCAAAAACAGAGCATATTCATTATAAAGCTGTTGTGTAATGCTCATAAAAAGAGCTTAAGCTTTTTCCATTTTTTTCTTTTTCTTTTTTTTTTGTGGTGCTGCACCATTTGGTCACAGTCATTTCAATCTGATGTAACGTAAATCATCGTTTCAAACAGCAGCCAAGGTTGCATGGTTGCTGCAGGGGCACATCAAGGCTCGGTTATTTATCCAGATACGGCCGATCCAATGCGGAAAATGCACACGGCCAAAAATAGGCCTTTAAGTTTGTCACAAGCAAATATTTTAATAATCTCTTAATGGCATGTACGTTGCTGAGTGTTAGCAAAAGTGAGGCACCGAGGAAAATGGCCATGAAATGCTGAAAAATATTCCCTAAAGTCATGAAAAAAAAAAAAAAATCAGGATAATTTGCATTACTTCTAAGTCTCTTGGAGCATCTCCCAAAAAGTGTCCTGCATTAATTGAATCAACGGTGTGTTTTCTTTTTCCTACTTTTTTTTCATACTCACTAAGGTGAGGCATTGCTGAAAAATAATCCCTAAAATCATGCATATATATAAAAAAAAAAAGAACAAAAGAACAACAACAAAGAACTCCAGGTTAATTTAAGTGACATATGCACCGTATGAATAAAACATTGAAAAGTGTAATTCCACTGCATTATGAAATAAATAAAGAAAAAAAATATCCACCGGATCAGTTAAAATGACCATTATCTGCCGATGCGGTTGGAGGCTGGGATTATATTTGGCATATGGTGAGGGAGGGAGACAATGTAAAATCCGGTTTCCAACAAATGAAATAAATAAAATAAGAGGCAGAGGACGAGGGGTTGGGAGGCGGTGGCGGTGCAGGTGGAGGTAGAGGGGGGGGTTAAAGAGGGGAAGAAGTGAAGCACCTTGAATGTAAAATGTAAGAATGTCAATGGGGGAGATGTCAGCAGGTGAGGAAGCAGCCAATTATCCAGAGGAACTCTTGGCACCGAGCTCCCTGTTCCCATTAAGAGACATAATATTACCATGTTAAGGAGGAAACTAAAGAGATGGCCGGCAAGCATTCACATGTGAGTGTGACTGTGTGTGTGTGTGTGTGTGTGTGTGTGTGTGTGTGTGTGTGTGTGTGCACTTCACATGCAACCTCTGGATAAAGAGAGGCTTGAGTCACAGGTAATGAGACAACAAGTGCTGCCGAGGCTTCGATAACAAGCGTTAGAGATCACAAGAGCGGGGTCATTATCACTCCCTCCGATCCCGGACACCCCGGCCCCTTCCTCTCATCACTCCCCGCTTATAAGCCGCCGTCGCCCCCAAGGAGAAGAGGTGAGAGAGAGAGAAAGGCGAGCAGATGGGAGGCGTGTGGACATGCATTTTAAGCGAGAACGAGGTTTATTTTGGGGCAGGTCGCTTCCTCCAACCATCGATCACGCCTTGCGGGACGGGAAGTCTGAGACTCTTCCATTTACGGGAATACGTTTTGCATCGTGGACGCACACACACAGCGGGAGGTCACCAGTGATGGCAGGAACACGACTGCAGCAGAAAACTCATCCTAAATAGCAAATAATGCTCTCTGGCATTTTTTTTTCCTCGCCGGATAACTGTCAATGAGCGTAATATACAGTTACACTGTACATTAACAGAGAGTATCATTTGATATGTTAATATGGCAGCTGTCAAACACAACATGCAGCTCAGAGTGCTGCACAAATCAGACAATAAGCAGATAGGAGAATGTATGATATTACAATTAGACACATGCATTTAAAACAGCCAAAAATGAAGAAACGGCAAAATTAAGGTGCAGCAGGATAAAAATAATGAGGGCAAAAATATTTTAAAAAATTCAATGAAAGTGCCAACTTAACAAGTATGTGTTTGTGTGTTTTTTTAAAGCTATTTACAAAGGGAGCCTGACAAATCTGTAGTAGGAAAGTTTTCTGAGGCATAAAAAAACAACAGCAGCCTCTATACTTTTTTATTTGCTTTACAGTAGCAATGATAAGCAGAGAGGATTTGTATTTTAAGCAAATATAACCTGGAATATTTGGCTTTTAGGTACAGGGGTGTTTTAGTACCTTCAAAACAAGTATAACAGCCTTAAGATCAATGGCATTTTCTTGAAAATAAGATGCAGTCCACTTGTGATATGATGGATGTGATGCAGCTTGTTTGGTTACATATTTATCGTAGAATTGATCAGCAGAGGTTGCCTGTGCAAATCAATTCCTGCTCTGCCTTCGATCTGATTCCACACCAACACATATCACTGAATCCTGCTTTATGACAAACGCTCCTATAGAGAAAACCCCTTTGTTGTTTTTTGTTTTTTTTTATTTCCCTGCATGCTGCTGTGAAGGTGTGAAGCCGAGGCCGGCACCACACGCCACCAACGCCGCACTCACTCCGCCAAGCCTGATTTTATATTTAAAAGCAATGAATCTTTCACGAGGCCCGGGCGACCTGGAAGAGGGTGCGTTCGGCTGGCGAGGTCACCCCGCCCCGTCCGCCGTACACCCACCCCCGTGCAGCCGCCCACCTGCCCGCCTCCCTCCCTCAGACAGAAAGGGAGGGCTGGCTCAGAAACACCCCCTTGCGTCTACTTCCATTTCTTCCCCGGGGCCACTCAAGCATGGCGGAGTGTTTCTCAAAGTCACCGGGGAAAAAAATGTTACACGCATGTGGCCCGATGCATCTGTTGACATGTGAATCGCATGTGCCACCAAATGAGCTGCTTCTATCCTGCTTCGGATTTACGACTAACTTCTTTTTGCATGTTTTGGAGCATTCTGGCAACCGTGTCATTGAATGATAAAGTGACACATTTGCATTGCCTGTTGACTCATAAACATTTTGCACCACTGAGATTTGTTTCGGCATCTTTCCTAATCCCTCCCTCCCCTCTCTATCCCCAGCCAGTCCATCTTACACCTATCAATAGCTGAGTTTTTTTGAATGATATTGCTTGTTTTAGTTTTTGTTGATGCCTTGTGTTGGTCAGCTGTTTCTCCCACTGCTGGCTGCGTGGTGCCAACATTTTCTGCTGCTTCTGGTGGCGTGCTTCATTGTTTTCTCATTGAAAATACATTTTTAAAAAGTTTGATTCTTCTCCACCAAAATGCACCGGACAAAGTCTTCCAAAAATCCCCTGTATCGGCTCTCGAGGAACAGCGGTTGGATTCACGTTTGATGACATAAAAAATAAGAAAGAGGCGGGTATCTATATACTGTGCCACTTCTTGCTCCTTTCGTTCTTAATTTGCTAAATTTTACAACCTAGTCGTGTCCCTGCACTACCTAGTGTCATCCCTCCTAACTTAACTTCATACTACCCTCAGTCTAATTCGGAAAGAGAACAGACAGGATGACAGGAGGGCAAACAGTCAGAAACAGACAAAAGATAGATAAAGATGGAAGCTGGCCCAGCATCAGAAAAAAAAAAAACAACCCTCCTGTCTGCTCTAAGTGCTCCTCTCCCCAGATTTCTGTGCTTGCCTTTCCAGAATCCCTAATCTTGCCTGTTAACAACCTGCCAATAAGCTGCTGTCCTCATAAATAAACATATGGCGAATGGAGCATGGCCCTGCAAACATGACAGCCAACGTTCTTCTGGAACAGCGAGCACGCCCACAATGCATCCCCTGGGCTCGCCTCCGAGTCAGCCCATCACTTAGTGCTCTATCCCGCTTTTTAAAATGTCGCCGCCTCCAATCGGCAGGCTTATGATCTTTTAATAATGACGACAGGTAGCAAATGGTTGGAGCGATAACAGCGTTTTAGTGAGTCAGTGTGGTGGATGGGTGGGCGGACTGGGGAGGAATCAAAGTTGAGGCTCTGGTGGAGGGGTAGACCGATACATGAGTGAGTCGATACCGGGCTTCTATTAAATCAGGCACTCAGAGTGGGATATGTCTGATGTTGTGGAGGTTCCTCACTGACTGCAGCCAGTGGAATTATTATTTTATGAAAACTGCAGTCAAATTATATTTATTTATTCATTCCACTATTTAATTGTTCAAATGTGTTTTTTGCATGTTAATTTTCCATACAAAGATGCAACATATCCTACATTCTCCCTGCCATTCAGTAAGGGTAACAAGTCACCCTGAACTGACCCTGTGACAGCCATGAGCTCATGAATGGACTTTTTATTTTTATTATTATTATTATTTTTTTTAATGTTCTACTTAACCCTCTCAACAAAACTATACCTTCATTTCAATTCAAAAATGTTTTTAAATTGCTACTTTAGCCTATGATTGCACTTTTTTCTGGAAACTCCAAAAATCTAAATCTAAAAATATATTTGAATTAATTAAAGAAAATATATATGAAAATAATATGAAGAAAAAAATAAACTTTATCATCTTGATCTTATTTTTATTTTATTTTTTATTTTTTACTTTTTTCTATTTTTCTGTAAAAAAGGGAAAGAAAGAAAGAAAGAAAGAAAGAAAGAAAGAAAATTAATGTTTGGTGGTGGTTGGGCATCCACTCGGGCATTTAGGACCAACACTGCACACTTGCAATTTTATGGGCTTAGAAGTGGAAACATTTGAAGATGTTGCAAAATATCAATACAAAAATATCTTCAAAATCTCATTCTGGTTGAACCCTACTAAGGTCATCATCCTGTGAACAGGATGCGTGTGAGACTGTAAAAGCCAGACGGCTCTCAGGCCTCCGGAGGCACGCAGGTCCCCGGCTGGGGCAGCTGAAGATGCACGGCGCTCACCTCCACAAGCTGCAATTCTCCCCACAACACTCTCTCCATCACTCTGTGCCTCTACACCGTCACCCCACCTCCTTCTCTGAGCCGGGGGGAGAAGCTGCCACAAGCACTCTGTGCGTGCCAGAGCGCCACTTTTGACAGGGTGACTGTGGTGATGCAGCCCGGAGTGGAGCCGAGCACCCTCGGGCGTCAGTTACTCCTGCATCACACATGCAGCAGCGCACGGGGCACCCAATGAGACAGCGAGACAGGAGGGAGAGGAGCACGCCTCCGCCTCCTCCCTCTCCCTCTCTCTCCCTCGCCATCTCCCCCTCTCTCCCTCTCTCTGTCTCCACCTCTCCTCCTTGCCACCAAGCACGCCTCTCTTCGCGACATAGGAACACCTTATGCATTATTAAAGACACTTTTCCTAAAAGGCTGCTAGCACATTATTCAGCAACCACAGTGACATGCCTGGATACTCAAAATGTCCACTTTGGCTCTAAAGAATGTGCTCACCCAGGTAGCTCAGCCCAGCTGGAAATATGGAGAAGCTGTAATAGCCGGGAGGTTTAAAGCGACAGTTGTTGCCATCCAAACAGAGGTTAACCAGAGGAAAAATCAGTCAACAAAAACCTGACATTATTTCCTAAGATTAGACAAAATCAAACAAATAAAAAATAAATAAAATAAAAAATCAGACTGCAAACTGCTAATGCAAAGCACAAACACGAGCCTGTCTATTTCAGGTAACAGTATATGTTAAACAGGTAATTCCAGTGTTTAAAATGTGCACTTGAAATGCACAGATGTTCATCCATTCACCATTTGCTTTAGCCCACAGCCCAAAAGAGCAATTATGTTTTATGATAATGGTTATGGGAGCCATCCTTTAAAGAATAATTATAGGTGGTATCCAATACAAGGGCAAGTAAAATCAGGTGCGGACGAGTCAAATGAGTCATGATCGAACTGGAATGACTTCAGTGATTGTTTCAGTGATTCATTTCTAATCTATTTCATAACCAAGAAAAAAAAAAAAAGAAAAAGAATTCATGACCCGAGAGTGATCACGTAATGTAAAAATATCTGCCAGGCATTAGGCTGCTGCACATTAAACACAAAGGAAAGTCATACATTATTACAAATCCTATTTTAATCACTTGCTAAGCTGATGCATGTGCAAGAAGTGAACCATATGCTACTACAGTTCTAATTAATCCTGTAACTGGTCCACTGGCTGCAGCAACGCACCACTGTAATTATGTGATGGATAGGTGAATATTGGGTAATAAATTCCACAAGGGGGCGCCTCTAAAATGACCCCGGTTGTCTGAGGAAATTAACTTTTGATTGCGCTCAGGCTCGTTAACTGGCGCTTCCTTCCTAAATGTTACCAAG
The DNA here is from genome assembly GCF_902150065.1 of Myripristis murdjan. Lineage (NCBI taxonomy): Eukaryota > Metazoa > Chordata > Actinopteri > Holocentriformes > Holocentridae > Myripristis > Myripristis murdjan. The sequence continues at coordinate 23,976,994 of NC_043999.1, read as the reverse complement.
TGTAACTTTTTGGCTCAAAGCTCTTGTAAGTGTTGTTGTTAAAGGCGCAGAGAGCGATGGGTTGCAACAATAAAAAAAAAAAAAAAGACGCACAAGTTGTGCCCTCCCTCCCCCCCTTATCTTTTTATTATACAGAAAAGGGAAGCAGGCCAGAGCCCAGGAAGTTCCAGCGGCGATAAGCTGCTACTTTTACAGCAGGTGTGAAATGTGGGAATGTAGGCTGCCACACACACACACACACACACACACACACACACACACACACACACACACACAAAAGTAAACTTTACAAGCAAAACGAGAAACTTACATTTCTTGAATCCCCTTCTGCACACAGTCCCCCCAGCTCTTTAACACCGCTCAACAAGTTCACAGAGGCGGAATGGCCATGAATGAAGAATGAAGCTCTTTAAGACGCGCTCCTTAACGGGAATGTGATGAGTACGCACGTCAATCTGTGAAGAATCGCTGTGCGCACCATCTCTCGCTTTCTCTTGTTTGGCGACTCGCGGGGGGGGGGGTGGGCTGGGGTGGTTGTGTGGGGGTCAGAAAACGATCAGAGGAGGATTTTCCTGCCACTTCAAAACAAATGAACTGATACCGTCCTGAGGGCTCGGTCAGCACCATGGCTGGAAACGGGAGGATTTCTGAGCAGGAGCCCCGGTGCCAAAGTGTCCATCATGCTGCTTCCAAGTGTCATTCCATCACGGCGTCAGTCTGAGGCAGTGTAATGTCCACAGAGAAGGAAAAAAAAAAACCTCACCTCTGCCAAAGAAACTTTACCCCGGCGCGCGTTCCCTCTCTTTCATTTTT